>NW_028289880.1:0-16172 GCF_059628265.1 Tinamus guttatus | reverse complement strand
ATACCGGATACTATTCAGCTCACACCTAACAATGTGCCAACCAATCAAAATATTTTTTTCTGTCTCCCTGACAACAATTATAAAGACAGTATTGCAACAAGTCATCAAAATTCAGATGATATCATCAGGCTAACAATGTGTTGAAAAACATTTCTGTTGCCTCCAGCAACAAAAAGCTTCGTTAAGTCCCATTCTGCCTTGGAAACTTACGAAGGCAAAATATTGAAGTAAAAACACTGGGAATAGAAGTGAACAGTCAAAAGGAAGATGAAGTTAAACTTCACATCTAATTTAACCTGTAGGTACTTGTATAGTAGTTGCTGAAACAGCTACCTACATTTCAAGTTCCTAGTCACCAAAGTGGAATACAAAAACATCAGGTAGGTATCTACATGTCACAGACAGCCCAAAAGGCATGGACAGCAGCAAAATGCAGAAAGCTTATCTATACAACATAATAAAATAATGTGTAGAGACAGCCAGAAAACTCTAAGCAGATAGACATGAAGTTCCAAATCCTCTGCAGATTCAATGCCTATCTTCAGGGTCAAAGAAAAGCAAGTCCATGTACAACCCTAGAACATTTCCTGAACGTAATTTCTCGGTTAATGGTAATTCCAAAGTCACTCACACAGAAAAAAAAAAAAAAAAAAAAGGAAAAAAAAAAACACCTTATTTTTCAGGAAAATTTCCTGAATGTCAAGCCAGGATAGGCTTTCAAATAGGAATAGAAAGAGCTGAAATAGAGATTTTTTTTTTTTCCAGAAAGCAAAACAAGGAGTATAAAAATATAGAAGTGGTAGTGTGAGAATAGTAATTAGACAAAAGAGACTAAGACTTTCTACTACTGGGTAAAATTGGAATACTTTTATTTTTCCTATGTTTAAAATGTCAGTGCTTTTATCATGTTCAACAGCTACAACTCCATTTTGTGATGTGACACTTTCTCTTGGAAAGTGTAAGCACATATATTAGATCAAAGTATTTAAGTATTACCATGCCTTTCCTCTGTATACCCATGGAATTTAGAAGCTAAACACCTTGTGGCTTAGGCTAGGCATGAATAAAATAGGAAATGCAGAAGTATTGGGAACTTTCAGGTAAAAAATAAAAAACTAAGCATATAGTGAAGTATTCAGGATGAGGCAGATGCTTAGGAAGAGTTTATAAATTAAGAAGATACAGACACCTAAAGTCTATCTAAATTCATTATTATCTCCTACTAAGAAGAAAACCTAAAGGTTTAAACCTAAGTTGTTTCAGAAAGACCACTCTCAAACTCAAACAAGCAAGTCAGCTATTCCACACATTCCAAGAAATTCACAAGCCTGTGTTTCACTTCCTTTTTGGAATGGGTTTATGAATAAGTAGAGATTTGCATGACTGATTGATAATGAAAAAATGTATTATAGAGTGATTTTCAGCACATATTTTCACAAAGCATTCTCAGCAAGCACCACTAAATTAATGGAAACATAGACTGATATGCAGTTATTTCTCCATTCTATCATTCTAATTTCTGGCATTACCTCTGAAGCCACTGAATGACATAATAAAAAACCACAAAGAAGGTCCAGGTTTTAAGAAACACAGACAGATCAGCAGAATCAGCACTTCTCAGCTGAGGAAGATAAATTAGATCCTGATCTAAAAAAATATTTAAGAACTTTAGTTACTGTTCTTAAATCATTTATTATCTATCCATTAGAATTTCACTACTTCTTGGAAGGTTACACCTGTCCAGAAAGGGTGATTAAATATAACAAATATTAATGAAGTGTCCCTTGGCAAATAGTGATTTAACAATTTTCGTCTTTCTGAAAAGCAAAAATAAGCAGAAAAACACACTTTTAAAATCATTCGTATTGGATCACTTTTGACATATACTTAATGACCTTTAAATTGAGAATATGGTTTCAAATTCTTATTCTCAGGCCATAGTACATTTTCAAGCTTACAGACTTTCAGCTAAGTCTTGCACAACCAATTTATAATCAAAAGTAATTACAGTTACAAAACATCAGATAACTGTGATTGAGTGGATGAACCATACACAGACATTGCCCATTAACATTCCTGTGCAATGCAGCTAGAAATGCCTGTAGCAGATAACAGAGTTTTAAAAGAAACAGTTCCTCGGGCTTGATCAGCCTGCAATTCAATAGCCCAATTAAAGATTTGGGGTTCAATCAGGGGTGCTAATGATTATATGCAAGTGTTAATTGATAGGAAATGCCAAGCTGTAGGAAGCCTGTAGTAATCTCAGCAACACAGTTACACTTTTTCCTTTGTGTGTGATTCTACATCAAGCCACCTAGATTACACGCCAGTCAGCAATATTGCAAGTCCAGCTGGCTTTAATAAGAGAACCTCAAATACCAAGCAGGCCGGGTCCGATGTTAGTGCATTCTACTGGAGAATGCCACCACCCTGTGCTGCAACAAGGTTTTAGGAAGAGTCCTCATCCTTCCTAAATCTAGGGTAGGGGATAAGTGAGCCTGTACACTCACCTGATCACATCGGATGATGTGTCCTGAACAAAAGCAAGTGAGTATTAGGGGAAGAAAGAGGAAAAAACATGTACACTTGGAAACAGTAACTCTGCAGCTACTTTTTCCAGAATTATAGATATTCAGTGTTACATAAATAAGTCTAGTTAGAAAAAGGAAGCTGGAGCTAGAGAGGCTGAATAATTGTAAAAGCTTGTAATGGCAAAGAAAGACATTTCCCAGGAGAAGTATTAGCTGTTTATTTAACTCTATAGCATGAGCTGTTGCAGTAGAAATCCTAGTTCAATGAAATGACAGTTTGCAGTTTTAGCAATTGATAATTACTCAGGGTTTAAAACTGTAGAACTGATGAGAGCCACAATTTGGAGCTGAAAATAAATGTCTGAGGGCTGTGGGAGTCTAACCCATAGGAAGTGCTTAGTCTGTGGATAGAGGTGTTACATGGGGAGGGAGCACTCTTTATGTCACCTTGGAAAAGCACACTTAGTGGGGACTTGTACTACTAGACAAACAGCAGCAAAATTGTGACTTGCTATTTTATGCTCATACACTATCTACAGAGCAAGTCAAAGTAACTAGACTGCTGAAAGTCTTCTACAGTCTATGTAGAAGCCTGTGAAATCAAGATAGTGTTATTTTATTTTAAAAGATATTTTAAAATAAACTAACTTGAACTCAAAAGGTACTAACACTAGTAACAGGTACTTCTGTTTTCAAATCTTATGAAGCCTGATGTTTTCACAGCTTTACCTCATAATTTCAGTTTGCCCAAACAATTTCCTTGAGTTTGGAAGTTTAGTTTCCTTTTCCTTTCCTCTACGAGAAAACTCTTCACCTAAAATTACTAGCTAAAAATATCCTCTGATATTCTGTGTGCAGTTAGGCAAAACTACATTAGTTTAAGGTATGTGTACTCACAATCCTTGTAAAATATGACCTCTCTTTACTAAATTCTGGTCTTAACAACTTTGATTTAATTAACTTTAGTGCAATGGCCTTGGCATCCTTTAAAATTACGTATAATAAGTTAATTCACTGGCTGTTATCAGGGGAATACCTCTCTCTGTTATCCAGCATCTGATTTAGAAGTCTATGACCTTACTGTAAATCAACTTTAATTCTGCTTTGTTTTTTTAGTTGACAAAAAATTGGTTAAGCACCTGCAGATTATTCACAGAGTAGTTGCTTAGAGGTCTTTTCTTCACTATTCTGTAATATCTTGTGTTCAAATGACAGGACTGACTGTGAGGTGATGCATTATGTTAAGAACTGATCTATCAAGGACATTCAAGGCACAACATTCATTACGGTTTCTCTATCTCATTCACCATCTCATCAATGATCCCTCAAATTATCTCTTGAAATCTATACTATTTGGAGGCTTTTTACATGTTTAGTCCTTATGTGTTCATTTTGGAGCATATGTGTGCTTGTTTAAAATTAATTAAAATATTTTGCTATAGTTAAGAGGAAGCAGAATTAATTTGATTTCAGTGGTACTAATTTATCTATTTATACTATGAAATACTTTTCTAGGTTGTGTGATCTGTTTACAGAGCAAAATTTCCTTTGATTTTCCATTTTAATAATAGACTGCCAATTTTCCGAAATACTTCCTTGATAGAAATCTTTTATGCTTTTCTCTCACTTTGCTGACTTTGCTTTTTTTGTTTGTTTGCTCACCTGCTTGGTTGCTTGCTTTTATATATGTATGTATATATATATATATATTTAAGTTTGCTTTACTTTGTTAAGCTGCACAGCTCCTACTTCCAGGAGTATAAGAAGGCATGTTTGTACATTGTTTCCATCCTTCTCAGTCTGATGCAAAACTAGGGATAGAAGACAGATGCCCATGATAAATATGCATTGTTTATTGGAGGTAATAAGTAATTAACCTCCTTTTTTAAAAAATATATAATTAGGTAGGTATTTACTCTTCACCAAGCAAAACCAATTTTGCATAGAGATTTTTTTTTTTATCTGAGCAAGTTTAAAAAAAAAGATGTGAAAGAAAAAAAAAAAGATGTGAAAGACTTTATAGTGCATTAGAAAATAAAAGTCACAGATATTGACTTGTATGCACAACACATTAATTTACACCCTGGCAGAAAAAGCTGTATAAATCAACATTTTTACAATGAATTTAAAGCATTCTAGCTATGCTTATAACATTGGATTTGAATTTATCTGAATTATAAACTCTGATCTGGACAATAATGGGAGAAGTACTGTGTAGATATTTCTGCTTAGTGATATGATCTCTAGTCAGGAATTTATAAGACTGGTGACTCTAAGAAAAATTAAATGTAAAAAAATCTGCTGTGCTGTTTCACAAAATATCAAGAAGAGTTTGTCGGAACAGAAAGAGCAGGGCAAGAAGGTAAGAGATGTATGTGAGCTCTCTATATATACACACTGAAAATAGACTCTTTTATTATTCCATTTTATATTTGAATTATTAAAATACATTTTTTCTTTAGAAAATACAATCATGTTCCTATCTAGTGCGTGTTGTGAATGAAAAGCTTTCAGATTTGTTTATTTTTTACTTCACTACATTAAAATGAGCTACAGTATTGGAAAAAGGAGAAGTTGATATATATCTCTTCTTCCTGCGCTATTTCTTCAAAACAGCACGTGAATGTGTTGAAAACCTATATATTCTTGCTTCTTAAAGCAGACTTCTTATTCACTTTGTATCAAAATTAAACCCTTGGGCATTGGAACGCCTTAAGGCAAATGACAACAGGTTGCTTTTACTCCTGTTAATCACCTGATTGAGAAAGTTACACAGTTGAATAGCCTTGGTTCTAAGTCTTCAAACAGCACCACTATAATTACTTAGCATGTTTCACACATGGGCTGTCTCTCTCTCCAGGGTTCTCTCTCCAGAACTTGTTCAGTTCTATTGTTCTCTGTAGTTCATACAGTATACAGATATAAAAGAAGAAAGCAAATCATGTGGGGATAGCAGTGAGTTTAAGTGTTAATAACACTCCATGTTCTGAGAAATTTGCATTAAAATTCTACGAGTGGCATAAGCAGTGTGCAGAGTGTTTGAAAAAAGACAGTGTTAAAGCCAGGAGTTGGGGGAGTTATCTAGAGGTGAAAAGTACAGCCAAGAAGCTATGCTTTAAGCATAACTTCTGCAATATGGCCAAACAAACTGTATAATGAATTAAGCTCTGGTAGCTGCATTACCCTAAGATTATATCTATAATAATTGTTAAGTATTTTAATGACTTCTTCTATATTCCTCTTTTTAATTCTGTAATTCTGCTATGTTGCTGACATGGGTTATTATATTATATTATTATTCTGCAATGTTCTAAAAGCTTATATTCGTGGAATGGCATAAATCACGGTTTTATTCAGATTTGAATTATCGCATTTGGAAGTAACCTTGGCCAAGATGTAACTGAGTCATAAAATTGTAAGGATGCCTAAAATTGGCCCTTTTTGGGCCCGCCCACCTTCTCCTCTTAAATCTGTTTTTCTTATTCTACTGTTAATTTCACTAACACTTCCAGCAACAGTAAAGACCCAGATCAAGTCTCCAAAATCTAACAGCTTTTTTTTCATAAAGGTTCATGAAAAGCAAAATATGCCACTGTCTAGAATTATGACTTGCCCCTGCTGCCTCAGAAGTGACTATCTTCTGTGCTGTCTTTGATTTGATGTGTGGGCAAGGGGTCATTGACACCATTAAAAACAAACAAACAAACAAACAAAGCTCACCATCAGTTCTGCAAAGAAAACAAACCTGTGTGCTATAGCAATCAGCAAGACAACTCACAACAGATGGTAACACCAAAAGCAAATATGTATTACAGAAAAAAAAAAAAGATAAAGAAAATAATGAAGCAAAAAGCTATAATTTTAATTCTTTTACTGTCTGATCCTTTCTACTTGCTCAAGAGCAGATGTTTGGCTGCCTTATTGCATCTGTCCTTTTGATGTACTCATTCAATGCTGTTTTTTCAGGACTGGATAGAGTTGAAGCTACCTATTCTCCTCTTACCTTTTCAGGGATAACTTATAGCAGATATGTACCTTTCAGCAGGTTTTGAAGGCCCAAATTCCCTTCATGCAGTTCTTTAATCACAAAGCTCTCCAATGCTCTTTCACATTTATTGGACTGACAAGTGAATACTTGAGTATCACTGTAAAATTATCTTGTGTTGGAAACAATAAGATTTTTTAATGGGGTTTTCCTAGAACAGACTGTTCTTTACCATATCACCTGTAATAAGATCAAAAGACTGTAAAAAAAAAAAAAAAAAAAAAAAACTTTCTTTTGCTGAAAGGTAAAAAGTGATTGTGGAAGAATTTTTTGAAAAGTGGAACTTAGAGAAAAACTAGGGCCTAACAGGGGTTTTGACACTGCAGAAGATTGCCTGGAATGATACACACTTGCCACTTTCAGGACAGTCTGATATGCACAGACTCTGCTCCTCCACGGTTCCCTGGGCAGCACAACCTGCCCTCCTCACAGCTGCAAAGGGGAGTAACAGAGGATGGAGCGGAGTGAAGACACCGCGGCCAAACTCTGTTGCACTCCCTGTGCTGGGCTGCTGATAAGCCGCACAGTGGCTGTCTAATGGGAGATATACGATAACATGTCTGGTGCTGAGCCAGCAAGGGTGGCAAATCACCCCTTTCAGATGAACTTTGCTTGAACTTTGATCATTTTAAGATCATTATAATGTCAAAACACACCTCCATCCCAAAAGTTACCTGCCTCGAGGCATGACCACTCCTCACTGAGCATGAGCTCCAGATTTTCGAGTGACTGTACCTTTAAATGCAAGTGAGAAGCTTTTTCACTAATCAATAACAATAATGACTCTAGTCACTCAAGCTGCACCTAAATGTAAAAGAAAAGGGATAAAAGGTGAACTAAGGAGGAAAAAAAGTTAGAGGGAAGATTCCATCGTAACTTCTCAGCGGTCAGTCGGCGGGCTGAACTCCTTTCTTCCCCTCGGGTCGGGACGCTGCCTGAGGAGACTTGAGACTGAGAGCCCTCTCCCATCATTTGGGATGAGTGATGATTGCACATTTGTACATCAGAGCTAGGCAAAAATCCCACACTGTAGTAGAGAATTTCCTGTATTGACATCCAAAACCTGCTTTGTAAATGTTGCATTTGAACAAATCTTGCTATTCGTGAATTTGACTCCTTGTTTAGAAGGGGATAGAACCTATGGTTGACAGATTGTTCAGGAATCTGATACTGCCAAAATCTGGTGTATAGCCAACACAGTATTTGATATCTTGATATCAAAAGATATTTCATCTATTTCATCTCACTGAAGTCAACACAAAAATATTTCTCCTTACTGTCCTAGAATCAAAAAGATATCAATAAAAACAACAGTTCATCATGCCTGCACAAAAAGTTGATGTGGCCGTGTACAGCCAATGAACCCTAAGGCTGTGTATTCTGGATTTCATGTTGTTATCATGGAATGGTGGCTGTGGGGTTCACTACTGTCTCCAAATATCTGTTTTCATTTCATTGCTGATAAGGGATGTTATGCACTATGTTTTCAGCTGGTTTGACACTTTTCCTTGACAGTCTCTGGTTTAACCAGAAATGAAAATGGTTATCATTTAAAATCTGACAATCACTGTGATATTTATTGCTATATCAACTCGATATTTTCCATGTTTTCCCACATCGCCTCTTCAACTGATGTGACATTTTCTCTTGGCAGTCTCTGATTTAATCAGGCATGCAGCTAATCACCATTTTAAAACCTTATGTTGTGATATACATCATAATATTATCCTATTACTTAAAGCAGTTCATATCATTAGTAATTTTCAGTATTTTTTAATAAGAAGGATTAAAGCTAAAAACTGTTAAAGAGGGAAAAATATTCATAAAATAGAGTACTAGATGTTTGAGATTTGATCATTGAGAAAAAAATTTTCTTTTTCTGCACGTGTGTCTTCACAATTTGAAAATACTTTTTCTATCCTTATTACCTCAAGCTTTAAATCATATGAAAACAAAGAATACTCCAAAGGGCTGTATATTACTCGGAAAATACAGCATTATCATCACAGAACATGGAGTCTGCATTGCTAAGAAAACACATTTCACCACTGCTGTATTCTGCTCCAGCTCTTCATTTGTTGATTGTAATCCATGACTAAACACTACACCATGACTACTAATCTAAAGGATAACATCATCATCATGACTAGGCTTCACAAAAGAAGAAAAGGATAACATAACACACAAAATAAAGGTAATAATAAAATAATAATCATTAATAATAATAATAAAATAAAGGTAATAATACGACCTACTAATCTAAAGGATAACATCACACACAAAATAAAGGTAATCGAAATTGTTATTGATTAGAAGTTACTTAACTTGGATTTCAGAAATGGCTCTAACTAAAAAGAGTGACAAGAAAACATTTTTGTTTTGTTTGGAAATGCCTTTTCAAATCTCCCAACTTGGCAATATTTCCTGCTTCAGTAGGATGCTATTGACATTTGAAGTTTTCCTGAGGAAAATAAAAATACTCATTTGACATTCTCTTTTTATTTACCAGAGACTGATGCTAATTATTTTTCATTCTTTGACTTTTGAAATATCTATCTATCTAAAAACCTCATCATTTTGTTTGTAGAAGCTGTCAGAAATATTAAAAACTGAAAGTGGAAAAGCAGGTCCTTATAAAAACGTAAGAAATTAAGGCTTTTGAATGTTGCATGAAGAATTATTTTCTATACAGTTACTCCTTCCGCAAATAATTATTGTCTCCTATTTGATTTCTTAAGGAAAACTGCCCAAATAGTTCACACACTGCATTTATATCCTTCTGGAAACTTCCTTTTTACTATCTAGAACTATTCTACAATGAAGAAAAAAATACTGTCTATCAGACAACACAAGGAAACCTCATCTAGATTTTACATATCTAGCATTTACCCATTTGTCTGATCATTTAGTCTTTTAAGGATAAAAGTTCTTTGGGACAAACACTGAGTCTTATTCATTCATCCTACCCTAATCCATTACACCAGATGATGGAAGGAAATGCCCTTTAATATTAGCATGGAAAAATATATTAGTGAACTTTTTTTAGCATGCCTCTTTTAAAGCTGATCTGATCACAAATATATATGGATCTTAGGAACACCTGAATGAAAATCTCAATAAAACTCTGTGTCAGAAAACAAATAAACAATATTCCACTTAAGTATAGGAAATCTCCTTTCTGATTAAGTGTATTGGCAAGAAGTTACATGTGCACGATAGGAACAAGTGGTAGGCATTATAGCACTGCAGTATTCCTAACAACGCCTTAATTTCATTACGCATATCTGCATCTCTTTTTTAAATATTGTTTTTGTCAGACTTCCTCTTTCAGAAAAAAATACTATTGATATGAATGACTTAGCTCATTTAATCAGTAGTTTTGTGCAGAATAGATTTGCAAATTACCTTGAACTGCATGTCCCTGCAGTATCAAGGCAGACAAGTGCCTCCATGTTGGGAGTTATTGAACTTTCCTGAATCCAGTCAGTTCATTTCTGGAATACATCCATGCTGTAATAGATATTAGAGCAGAAAAGGATCTGTTTAAGTCATCTAGTCACACTCCTTTCCAGCATGAGTAGCAGTCCATTACTCTACATTGATCAAGCCTAGTTTAAAGAGCTAGACCATAAATGTTCCTCTCTCTAGTTCCTCGATTTAGTTTTTTTCTCAGAGTTTGTGTTAGTTTTAAAGCAGAATCTGTTCTTTTTTTTTCTCTTACTTACACCTTACTATATCTGGGTGTCATACTTTACTCCAGATTTGAAAATGAAAGCTTTTCTAACTCAGTGCCAAGACACCCCTTGCCTTCACCATCACCTCACTAAGTGAGGACTTGTTCTTACTCACTGTATCAAACCAAATGTTTGAAGAAATATGCTTTTCTGGTTAGTGGTGTAGTAATAAGTCTTTCCCACTAGAAAAGGTAGTCTCCAAGAGCAGAATACTGATGAAAGGTCTTTTTCCTGTCTTACACAATTGGTTTTCATCTGAATATCCTGAACCACATTCCATGATTATTTCTACGTAGCAGGTAAAGTATACATAAAAGTGCATCAAATAAATCATGATATTTGGGATATGACAGCCACTATAAAGCCCAGCTTAAGAGACAGTGAAACAATAAGATGATGACTTTAAGTTTTTTATTATTATTATTTTATTTCATCTGCTGCCTAAGGGAAGTATCTAAATTTATTTAGGTACAAGAATAAATTTGTTTTTCTTCTTTCAGTTCAATGATGATGGCCCCACTGGTGGGGGAAAAACTCCAAATTTGCAAAACACTTAAATTTATGCACAGTTTTTTACAGAACTATACTTTCTGTTTATTTGCTTTTGCTTTTTGATTTTTGACAAGTTTATCTCACGCAGAAACGTTCTTAATCTTTTTTCTTTCTTTCCTCCCTGATTTATACAACTTGTTGTTCTTTAGTCATCTCTCCTTCCCCCTAAACACTGGCAAAAAGAGTGTTATTTCAAGTAGACTGAAGGAGCAGTTTTCTTACAACACCTTTCAATTTTGTCCAGATAATGCTTTCTTGTTTCTATAATGACACTGATTCTTCACTGGGTTTTAATATTCCTCCTACACAGTTAATAGGTAGCTAAATTCTGCAGTAAATTGTTCATGCCACAAGCTTTTAATTCTTTGTTTTTGTTTTATCATTTATTCCTTGTTTTATTGGTTTGATTGTTGTTTGAAGTACCTGGGTTTTCAAGTATTGCTGACCCCATTTTCACTTGCTACTTGTTCTGGGATATAGAGCTGATAATAGAGGAAGAATGGACTATATGTTTCAAACAAAAGCACAGAGTTAATCTATCTCATGTTTGAATTAAGGAAACATTTCTTCATTATAAATTCACTTAGTGGGTTTCAGCTCTTTGTAAAGTCAATTATAATCACTGCAAAAATAAGAATTGCTACTTGAAAAACCAGCTCACAAACTCTGATGATTTTGAGATCAATATTACTTCATAACCATTTAAAAGTATCTTTCAAAAGAAAAATAGAGACACATTTATGTCTGCAGAGAGAACTTTTTTAAGAACCGTCCTGAGAAACCTGAGAAACCATTTTTTTGGCTAGGAAAGAACACTGTAACTTACAGGTAACTCCAGGGGGATTGCACTAAATGATTTAGTCAGCCAATATATTCCTTCGTAAACCAATTAGCATATGATTACTTTGAAAAAAATGGTGGATGGGATAAACTTACTCATATTGCTTCCTGCTTGCAAGTAGCGATTTGTTTTGCAAAATGCAGTCAGATTTGATCTACTTTCTGCTCCATGCTCACTCTTTGCTTAAATAATTTGTGGATTATTTCATCTGTTGAGGTATTTAAAATATAATGATACAATAAAGTAAGCATTTATAATTGCTAGGTTTCATCTTCATTTAGATGAAGACTTACCATCCATTACAATTTGCCTCAGTTTTTTAGTACCTATGAAGAATGTGTGATATCCCTAGACAAATATGGATGAGTTCTTTGCATCACAAGTTAACCTGATATTTAGATATTTAGTGATAACTTACAGTGTAATTATGCAGACAATGAAATAAGGTTCTCTTCTTTTGCCGGAGGGATGTACCTTTTGAAAAAAAAAAAAAAAAAAGAAATTGCAAATATCCAAACCTGTATTAAGCAAAACATAATCATAAGTATGGCAACGAGGAGAAAATGGCATAAGCAGATTTTTATTTTCCTCCTCATATTTCTTTGAACATTCAGAATTCTAGACCAAATTAAGCAGATATAATTGCAGTTCCACAAGAGATTAATACTGTTTAATAGACAAAATTCTGACTATAAGAACTGTCAACTGGGGGGAGGAGAGGGAGACTAGAATTTCTGATTTTTAAACCTGAATTCTATATATTCATGAAAATATCTTCATTACACTTTCCTGCTAACCTCACTCTCTTTCTCACAACTGCTAGTAAACCATTAACTGTCCTCATGACACTAAAATGGATGTGTTTTGAAGGCCTTCACCTTAAACAACCCATTTTAATAGACTGAGGTTGCTCTAACTGGGTCTTGAAAGCCTCTAAAGGTGGAGAATGCACAGCATCTCTGGTCTTTTGTTCATTTGTTTCACTGTCCTCATGGGGGAAAAAAGAATGTTTCTTATTATTGCAAAGTCCTTGCTTCCAAGCCTGAACCTCTCTGATCTTGATTTTTGTGTCTCTAATCCCCCTGACATTAGACAGATCATGTCTAATGATCTATCTTCTCAATGAAGTCCATGGAGGTATTTGAAAGCTGCTGATTCTCATCCCCAGCTCCTCCTCACAGGCTGTCTCAGGTCCAGGCTGAAAACTCAGCTGTAGGAAGACATTTTCGTCCACTGTGTCTCTTTCCGTAGTCATTTATTCTCAACCATTTCTGGATTTGGCTATGTGATGAGCAGTCATAATAAATAAAGTAGAGGACCAGCATTTCTATGGATGCTTTTGTGTTTCTGTCAACCAAAATTTCCCCTCACGTAAGAAAGAAGATTGGACCTGAGCATATATATTTTAATTAGGATTTAGTTATCATTCATCCATCTATATACATAGTAGTAGAGTGCCAAGTGCTAAACTGAATGAATGAATTAGCTGAACTCTTATATTCCCCACTTCCTATGGATAGAATAAGAATATATCTTTCTTAACTGCTCTTTTTATGTTTCAATAAATTACAATGTCATCAATTAGAGCCCAAGAAAGATTAGCACATTTTATGGCAGTACGACACTTTGAATCTGTAACTTGTGACCATTAATGAGTCATTATACAGTCAACAGTGGAAATTTAGACTATTCTTTTAAACTTATACCTGGAGTTATATTGTAGGAATTGCTACACAGAAATTCCCAAGACACAACAGAGCCTGAGTTTCCTAACCTCCAGGCTCTATTTTTTTGTTTTTGTTGTTGCTGTAAGGACAGTCTTTTTCCAAGCAGTTTATAAATTTTTGCACATTTTCACCTCAAACAAAATCCATGAAGAACATTTTCAGATGATCGGAGCTACTTTTTTGTTTGTTTGTTTGTTTCAGATAATTTACTACTTACTTAGTAAGCGGGGGCAGGAGCGGGAGTGAGGGGAAGTATCAGTGAACTGTAAGTAGAAGATCTGATGTATGTTTCCTTAGGACATCCAGAATCATGAGAATTTGTTCCTGTAAACTGTTTAGAGGAGAGCTGCTTATTTCCAGGTTTTGTTTCTGGCTATTATAGGAAAAAGTGGCAGCCAAATCAGGAAAGCACTATTCAAGGAAGAGTGAATACCTTCACAGATACTGATAGTCAAATTAACCCTTGCACACACAGGAACACACCTACCTAAATATATGCATATGTTATGTAAATATATGTTAGTTGGGTTCAACTTAACTCATTTTATATGTGTACATGCATATATATGTGTACATTCATTTTTAATTGTATTTGTTGTGCCTAAAATCTAGTTAGTACCTGAACATCCAGACTCGCAGACAGTACATATTTATCTGTAAAAGTGATTAGCTACTAAAAGATATCTTCTAAACACACCTTCTGAAAATCTGCCTCTGAAGGACATTTGTGAAGGAGATTTGTATCAAAAGGACATCAAAAGAAAACTGAAATTACTTCTAAAAGTTACTCAGTCTCCACCCATTGACCCACAGATAAAACTGACAGCAAATATTACTTTTCTAATGAGTTGGACAATTTAGATCCATTTGAAAATTCCTGTTAACATCTCGGCCAGTGGACAAAAGAAACCTAGCACATCACTTTTACAGAAAGATGTTAACCTTCACAGATCACTGAGTATAACCGTTTTTTTTTTTTTTTTTTTTTAATTAAGTATGTTTACTAAAAATGACAAATCCAAACTGCTTTCAGATGACTCAGCAGAATTGTGTTTTTTTAATACCGCTATATTGATTTTGACTATTTTCCTTCAGGAAAATCTATGCATCAGGAAAGTTTGACCTGAATTTTCAATGACAGCATTTTTTTTTCTCACATGCTTTAGAAAGAGCTTTAAAAGAGTGGCTCTAAAACATAAAATAATAAACTCAGTGATGAAGTATTCCAAATGATAATACCATGACTAAAAAACTGATGGAAAGCACCTTGAACATTTTATATATAATATATATAAGATATGGACATGTTTTATAAACAAAGATGTGGTATAAAGTAAATGTTTTCCTGTCTATATTTTCTGTATTTTAAAATACTTAATTCCACATCTTATGTTCTGTAACTTGTTTCTTTTAAGCAAAAGGGGGAAGGAGGGCCTGGGAGGGCAGGAAAATGAACATGTAAAATCTCAGTTTGAGATTCTATCCTAAAGCAGCTATTATATCTGATTTAATTAGTTAATATTTTTATAAAATCAAAACTGACAGTGTGGTAGACTGAGATAAATCTATCTGAAACAACAACAACAGCTTTAATTTACCTTAATAAAATAACAACAGAAACAGAGGTATATTTTCAGGCATTGATTCATATCAAGTATATATTCTGTTGATGTTAAAGAGATGAACAGCAGGATCCAAGAAATGTTCTGTGCCAAGGTCAGAGAGATCTGACTGCATTTTGCACAGCTCTTCATGTAGACTACATCCTCTAGTCAAAAAATGAGGAATCATTCTGAGTTTTTCTCCTTGATCCTGTCTCTGCCCATTATGCGGTTCTGTTGTATCCTGCTGTCTAACATCTGGTTAGTGTCTCAGCAGTAGACCACTCTTTAAGATCTGCATAAATTAGCAGTGTAAAGAAACTGAATAAATAGCTTCAGTCCTCTATCGAAAATACCAGGCAACAGTCCAAACGCTTTCAATGTAGGATTCCACCAGAGATTTCCAAGGTAGACTATGTGTACAGCATCTTCTTTGGAAAGAAAAACAGGTACATCTTTCTACATTCTAGCATAGATCATAAGTTTTGCTTACAATTAGAAATCTTTAAATAAATAAATAAGTTTCAGAATACCCTACACAGTGATTTCTGTATTAGAGTAGCTAAAAGACTCACATTATTTTTGTAACGTCACTGTCATAAAGTGCATAAATTACAAGCAAAAAATTTTTGAATCATTTCTCTTCAAATTGTTATATAAAACGAAGTAATTTTTGAGGCAGTCCATCAATATATATTCATGGTTTCTACTTAAAGAAAAAAAGCATTATGCAGTATGAAAGATCACTGCCAAAAAGTTATGAATATGCAAAAAGAAGTTAGTAATTCAGTTTAAGTTGTAACATTTTATATCTGACAATTAATATATATGTTAAGTAACATATATGTTAAGTAATGATGAAAAGTGGATCCAGAATATGGGAAAATATAGTGTATTTTTTAAAACTTCATGTCTTTTCCCAATAAAGCAGAGTACATCAAATAGTTAAATATATAGATATGAATTTTTAAAAGACAATATTTACCTAAGGCTGGCTGGCTTTTAAAAAGGCAGAAGAACTTCAGAGAATTCAGAGGCTTAGCTGAATTAAGTCTATACAGTTTGGGGTTCCCTGAATCTCAGAACTTAACCAGAGGCTGTACTAGCCACTAACCTCAAGTGACATGGGTTCAAATTCATT
>NW_028289879.1:0-76604 GCF_059628265.1 Tinamus guttatus | reverse complement strand
CCCCAGGGTGACCCAAGTGTCCAGGGATGGTCCCAGGAATCAGGGGCGGGTCCCAAGGGTGACCTGGTGCCCAAGGGTGACCCAAGTGTCCAGGGATGGTCCCAGGAATGGGGGGTCCCAGGTGTCACCTGGTGCCTCAGGGTGATCCAAGTGTCCAGGGATGGTCCCAGGTGTCCAGGGATGGTCCCACGAATGGGGTCCCCAGTGTCACCTGATGCCCAAGTATGACCTGGGTGTCCTTGGCTGCCCATGGGTGACCCAGGGCCCTGGTGACGTCCCAGGTGTCCCAGATGTCCTGGCATGACCCGGGTGCTGCTCTGGATGTTGGGTGACCACCTGGGTGACCTTAGCTGACCCGGGTGCCCAAGGGGGACCCAGAGAAATCTGGGCAGCCGGTGCCGACCCCAGGTGGCCGGTGCCACCCCGGTGCCACCGTGTGTGTCCCCTGCAGGTGTCCTGCTTCCGGGAGGAGCGGGACGTGCTGGTGAACGGGGACAAGCGCTGGATCACCCAGCTCCACTTCGCCTTCCAGGACGAGCACTTCTTGGTGAGCGCCCAGCACCCATGGGTGCCACCGCGCTGCCCGCGTCCCCCTGGGCGCTCCGGAGGACCCCGGGCACCCCTGGGTGTCCCCAGAGCGCCCTTAGCCATGGCCGTGTCCCAATGTGGCCTCTGCCACCACTCTATGGTCTTGTCCCTTGTGTCCCCATGCCAAGGACATGTCCTTTGTGTCTTCTGCCACCACTCCATGGTTGTGTCCCCTGTGTCCCCATGCCAAGGACATGTCCCAATGTGTCCTCTGCCACCACTCCATGGTCTTGTCCCCTTTGTCCCCATGCCAAGGACATGTCTTTCATGTCATCTGCCACTACTCTATGGTCTTGTCCCCTGTGTCCTCAAGCCATGGCCATGTCCCTCGTGTCATCTGCCACCACAACATGGTCATGTCCTCCGTGTCCTCATACCATGGCCATTTCCCCTGCCACCATGTCATGGGTCCCAGGAAGGGGTCCCAAGTTTCACCAGGTGACCCAAGTGTCCAGGGATGGTCCCAGGTGTCCAGGGATGGTCCCAGGAATGGGGGTCCTGAGGGTCACCTGCTGCCCAAGGGTGACCCAAGTGTCCAGGGATGGTCCCAGGTGTCCAGGGATGGTCCCACAAATGGGGGTCCCCATGGCCATGTCCCTTCACCATGGCCATGTCCCTTCACCATAGCCACATCCCCGTGTCCCCACAAGCCGTGGCCATGTCCCCGTGTCCCCACAGTACCTGGTCATGGAGTACTACGTGGGAGGTGACCTGCTCACCCTGCTCAGCAAATTTGGGGACCGGCTGCCCCTCGACATGGCCCGTTTCTACCTGGCCGAGCTCATCATGGCCATCGACTCCATCCACCGCCTGGGCTACGTGCACAGGTGACAAATGGGGACACGCGGGGGACACCATGGAGATGGGAGGTTATGATGGACATGGGGGACATGATGGATATGGGAGGGACGTGATGGGGACATGGGGACACAATGGACGTGAGGGACATGATAGACATGGGGAGAAGAGGGACATGGGGGACGTGATGGTTATGGGAGGGATGTGATGGGGACATGGGGACACAATGGACGTGAGGGACACAGACATGGGGAGAAGAGGGACATGGGGGACATGATGGTTATGGGAGGGACATGATGGGGACGTGGGGACACAATGGACGTGAGGGACACAGACATGGGGAGAAGAGGGACATGGGGGACATGGATGTGGAGGGACATAGGGGACATGATGGACATCGGGTCATGATGGACATGGGGTCTTGATGGACATGGGGGATATAGGGGCAGGAGGGGACACAATGGACGTGGAAGGGGACACAGGATGTGGGCGGACACAAGGACATGGAGAAGGGCATGGGAGAGGCACAAGGGACATTGGGGACACTGGAGTGGGTGGCACTTGGGGACGTCACAAACTGGGATTGGGGACACTGGAAACACTGGGGTGGGGAGCAGGGAACACCAGGGTCACGGGGACAAGTGGTACTTGGTGGCACGGGGACAAGGGCCAGCAGCACCCAATGGCTCCCGCAGGGACATCAAACCCGACAACATCCTCCTGGACCGTGCGGGCCACATCCGCCTGGGAGACTTCGGTTCCTGCCTCAAGCTGGGCGCAGACGGCACCGTGAGCACCCAAGGGTGCTGGGGCGGGGTGGGGGGAGGCCGAGCACAACCCTGCTACGAGACAGCAGAGAATCCCCTTATGGGGTGGCTGGAACCCATTGAGGTTCACCTGGCCCGTGGGCACCCAAGGGTGCTGGGGCTGAGCACAACCCCACTACGAGCCAGCAGAGAATCCCTTTATAGGGTGGCTGGAACCCATTGAGGTTCCCTTGGCCCATGGGCACCCAAGGGTGCAGGGGCAGGTTATGGCCAGCAGAGCAACCCCTTATGGGGTGGCTGGAACCCATTGAGGTTCTCTTGGCCCATAGGCACCCAAGGGTGCTGAGATGGGGGAATGACTAAGCACAACCCCACTATGAGCCAGCAGAGAATCCCTTTATGGGGTGACTGAAGCCCTGGCACCCATTGAGGTTCACCTGGCCCATGGGCACCCAACAGGACAAGCACCCAAGGGTGCTGGGACTGAGCACAACCCTGCTACGAGCCAGCAGAGAATCCCCTTATGGGGTGGCTGGAACCCATGGAGGTTCCCTTGGCCCATGGGCACCCACAGGACAAGCGCCCAAGAGTGCAGGGGCCGAGCACAACCCCACTACGAGCCAGCAGAGAATCCCCTTATGGGGTGGCTGGAACCCATTGATGTTCCCTTGGCCCATGGGCACCCATGGAGGTTCCCTTGGCCACGGCCACCCATGGAGGTTCCCTTGCCCCATGGGCACCCAATGAAGTTCCCTTGGCCCATGGGCACCCAACAGGACAAGCAACCAAGGGTGCTGGGGCTGAGCACAACCCTACTACGAGCCAGCAGAGAATCCCCTTATGGGGTGGCTGGAACCCATTGAGGTTTCTTTGGCCTATGAGCACCCAAGGGTGCTGGGGCAGGGCATGGCCAGCAGAGAATCCTCTTGCTGAGCCCCTGGTACCCAGCAAGCTTTATTTGGCCCATGGGCACCCAAGGGTGCTGGGGAAGGGGGAGGGTGGTCAAGCACAACCCCACTACGAGCCAGCAGAGAAGCCCTTTATGGGGTGGCTGGAACCCATGGAGGTTCCCTTGCCCCATGGGCACCCATGGAGGTTCCCTTGGCCATGGCCACCCATGGAGGTTCGCTTGGCCCATGGGCACCCAACGGTGCTGGGACTGAGCACAACCCCGCTACGAGCCAGCAGAGAATCCACTTATTGGGTGACTGAACCCCTGGCACCCATTGAGGTTCCCTTGGCCCATGTGCATCCATGGAGGTTCCCTTGGCCATGGGCACCCATTGAGGTTCCCGTGGCCATGGGCACCCATTGAGGTTCCCGTGGCCATGGGCACCCATTGAAGTTCCCTTGGCCCATGGGCACCCAACAGGACAAGCACCCAAGGGTGCTGGGGCTGAGCACAACCCTACTACGAGCCAGCAGAGAATCCCCTTATGGGGTGGCTGGAACCCATTGAGGTTCCCTTGGCCATGGGCACCCATGGAGGTTCCCTTGCCCCATGAGCACCCATTGAGGTTCCCTTGGCCATGGGCACCCAACAGGACAAGTACCCAAGGGTGCAGGGGCAGGTTATGGCCAGCAGAGCATCCCCTTATGGGGTGGCTGGAACCCAATGAGGTTCCCTTGGCTCATGGACACCCATGGAGGGTCCCTTGCCCCATGGGCACCCAAGGGTGCAGGGGCAGGTTATGGCCAGTAGAGCATCCCCTCATGGGGTGGCTGGAACCCATTGAGGTTCCCTTGCCCCATGAGCACCCATGGAGGTTCCCTTGGCCCATGAGCACCCATTGAGGTTCCCTTGGCCATGGGCACCCAACAGGACAAACACCCAAGGGTTCAGGGGCAGGTTATGGCCAGTAGAGGATCCCCTTATGGGGTGGCTGGAACCCATGGAGGTTCCCTTGGCCATGGACACCCATGGAGGGTCCCTTGCCCCATGGGCACCCAAGGGTGCAGGGGCAGGTTATGGCCAGTAGAGCATCCCCTTATGGGGTGGTTGGAACCCAATGAGGTTCCCTTGGCCCATGGACACCCATTGAGGTTCCCTTGGCGCATGGGCACCCAAGGGTGCAGGGGCAGGTTATGGCCAGTAGAGCATCCCCTTATGGGGTGGTTGGAACCCATTGAGGTTCCCTTGGCCATGGACACCCATGGAGGTTCCCTTGGCCCATGAGCACCCATTGAGGTTCCCTTGGCCATGGGCACCCAACGGGACAAACACCCAAGGGTTCAGGGGCAGGTTATGGCCAGTAGAGAATCCCGTTATGGGGTGGCTGGAACCCATGGAGGTTCCCTTGGCTCATGGACACCCATGGAGGGTCCCTTGCCCCATGGGCACCCAAGGGTGCAGGGGCAGGTTATGGCCAGTAGAACATCCCCTCATGGGGTGGCTGGAACCATTGAGGTTCCCTTGGCCATGGGCACCCATGGAGGTTCCCTTGCCCCATGAGCACCCATTGAGGTTCCCTTGGCCCATGGGCACCCAACAGGACAAGCACCCAAGGGCGCTGGGGCTGAGCACAACCCTACTACGAGCCAGCAGAGAATCCCCTTATGGGGTGGCTGGAACCCATTGAGGTTCCCTTGGCCATGGACACCCATGGAGGTTCCCTTGCCCCATGAGCACCCAAGGGTGCCAGAGCAGGGGTGTCCATCCCCTCCTGCCCACGCTGAGCGCGGTGCCCGCCCAGGTGCGCTCGTCCGTGGCCGTGGGCACCCCGGATTACCTGTCCCCCGAGATCCTGCTGGCCGTGGAGGACCCGGCGCGCTCCTACGGGCCCGAGTGCGACTGGTGGGCGCTGGGCGTCCTGGCCTACGAGATGTTCTTCGGGCGGCCGCCCTTCTTCGCCGACTCCCTGCTCGAGACCTACGCCAAGATCCTGCACTTCGAGGTGGGCGCCGGGAAGCGCCGGGAAGCGCCGGGAGGGGAATGGGAAGCACTGGGAAGCGCTGGGAGGGGGTTGGAGGGAGCTGGGAGGCACTGGGAAGCGCTGGGAAGTGCTGGGAGGGGAATGGTGGGGATTAGGAGGCACTGGGAAGCGCCTGGAAGCGCTGGGAACCGCTGGGAGGGGAATGGAGGGGACTGGGAGGCACTGGGAAGCGCTGGGAGGGGATTGGAGGGGAATGGGAGGCGGTGGGAAGTGCCAGGAAGTCCTGGGAGGGGAATGGGAGACACTGGGAAGCACCAGGAAGTGCTGGGAGGGGAATGGTGGGGAATGGGAGGCACTGGGAAGCACCGGGAGGGGATTGAAGGGAGCTGGGAAGCACTGGGAAGCGCTGGGAAGCACTGGGAGGAGAATGGAGGGGAATGGGAGACACTGGGAAGCGCTGGGAGGGGATTGGAGGGGAATGGGAGGCACTGGGAAGCACCAGGAAGCACTGGGAGGGGAATGGGAGACACTGGGAAGTGCTGGGAAGCACCAGGGGGGATTGGAGGGGACTGGGAAGCACTGGGAAGCACCGGGAGGGGAATGGAGGGGACTGGGAGACACTGGGAGGCACCAGGGAGCACTGGGAGGGGAATGGGAGACACTGGGAAGTGCTGGGAAGCACCAGGGGGGGATTGGAGGGGACTGGAAAGCACTGGGAAGCTCTGGGAAGCGCCGGGAGGGGAATGGAGGGGAATGGGAAGCACTGGGAAGGGCTGGGAGGGGAATGGAGGGGAATGAGAGGCAGTGGGAAGTGCCAGGAAGTCCTGGAGGGGAATGGGAGACACTGGGAAGCACCAGGAAGTGCTGGGAGGGGAATGGTGGGGAATGGGAGGCACTGGGAAGCACCGGGAGGGGATTGGAGGGAGCTGGGAAGCACTGGGAAGCACTGGGAGGAGAATGGAGGGTGAATGGGAGACACTGGGAAGCACCGGGAGGGGACTGGGAAGCACTGGGAAGCGCTGGGAGGGGAATAGAGGGAGCTGGGAGGCACTGGGAAGTGCTGGGAGGGGAATGGAGGGGACTGGGAGACACTGGGAAGCGCTGGAAGGGGAATGGGAGACACTGGGAAGCACCGGGAAGCACTGGGATTGCCCTCTCCCGTGTCCCCAGTCCCCCTCCCCCGTGTCCCCGGTCACCCCCGTGCCCCCAGAGCCCCCCGGTTACTCCAGTCCCCCAGTGTCCCCTTGTCCCCCTTCCCCAGGACCCCAAAGCCCCAGGCCCTCCCAGTCCCCTCGTTTCCCGCAGGAGCGCCTGGAGCTGCCCGGTACCGGTACCGGGAATCCCTCCCAATCCCCCCATTCCCCTGCAGGAGCACCCGGAGCTGCCCGGTACCGGTGCCAGTACCGGGAATCCCTCCCAATCCCCTCATTCCCCCGCAGGAGCACCTGGAGCTGCCCGGTGCCGGTACCGGGGGATCCCTCCCAATCCCCCCGTTTCCCCTCATTCCCCTGCAGGAGCACCTGGAGCTGCCCGGTACCGGTGCCGGTACCGGGAATCCCTCCCAATCCCCCCGTTTCCCCTCATTCCCCTGCAGGAGCACCTGGAGCTGCCCGGTACCGGTGCCGGTACCGGAAATCCCTCCCAATCCCCCCGTTTCCCCTCATTCCCCCGCAGGAGCACCTGGAGTTGCCCGGTACCGGTGCCGGTACCGGGGGTCCCCCCCAATCCCCTCATTCCCCTGCAGGAGCACCTGGAGCTACCCGGTACCGGTACCGGGGATCCCCCCCAATCCCCTCATTCCCCCCCATTTCCCCTGCAGGAGCACCCGGAGTTGCCCGGTACCGGTACCGGGAATCCCTCCCAATCCCCTCATTCCCCCGCAGGAGCACCTGGAGCTGCCCGGTACCGGTGCCGGTACCGGGAATCCCTCCCAATCCCCTCCTTCCCCTGCAGGAGCACCTGGAGCTGCCCGGTACCGGCGCCGGTACCGGGAATCCCTCCCAATCCCCTCATTCCCCCGCAGGAGCACCTGGAGCTGCCCGGTACCGGTGCCGGTGCCGCGGTGCCGGGCCCGGCGCGGGCTCTCGTTGCGGGGCTGCTCTGCGGGCGCGGGACCCGGTTGGGCCGCGGCGGCGCCGCCGATTTCCGCCCCCTCCCGTTTTTCGGGGGGCTCGATTGGGGGGGGCTCCGCAGCGCCACCCCCCCCTTCGCCCCCGCCGCCGCCGGCGCCGCCGACACCTCCAACTTCGACGTCTTGGACGATGCCCTGAGCGAGCCCGTGAGAACCGGGACCGGGAACGGAACCGGGGGAGAACCGGGACCCGGGGGAGATCCCGGACCCGGGGAGGGCTGGGATCCGGGGGAGAACCGGGACCGGGGGAGACCCCGAGACCAGGGGAGAACCGGGACCCGGGGGAGGGCCTGGACCCCGGGGAGAACCGGGAACTGAGAGACAACCGGGACCCGGGGGAGACCCCGGACCCGGGGGAGAACCGGGACCGGGAGAGAACCGGGACCCGTGGGAGACCCCGGACCCGGGGGAGAACCGGGATCCGGAGGAGGGCCCGGAACCAGGGGAGAACCGGGACCCGTGGGAGACCCCGGACCCGGGGGAGAACCGGGACCGGGAGAGAACCGAGACCCCGGGGAGAGCCGGGACCCGGGGGGAGCCCGGACTCGGGGAGAACCGGGAATCGGGGGAGAACCGGGACCCGGGGGAGAGCCTGGACCCACAGGAGGGCCCGGACCCAGGGGAGACCCCAGACCCACGGGAGACACCCCAGCCCCAGCCCCCCTGGACCCGACACCCACGGGAGACCCCGCACCCGGGGGAGAACCAAGAACCGGGGGAGACCCTGGACCCAGGGGAGACCCCGCACCCGGGGGACACCCCAGACCCACGGGAGACCCCAGCAGCCACGGGAGACCCCAGACTCGGCACCCACGGGGGACCCCGGCACCCACGGGAGACCCCAGACTCACGGGAGAGCCCGGAGCCAGGGAAGAGTCCAGACCCGGGGGACACCCTGAACCCACGGGAGACACCCAGACCCGTGGGAGACCCCAGACCCGTGGGAGACCCCAGACCCGTGGGAGACCCCAGACCCAGAACCGGCACCCATGGGAGACTCCAGACCCGGCACCCAGGGGAGACCCGAGTACACAGGGGAGATCCCGGACCCACGGGAGATCCCGGACCCACGGGAGACCCCAGACCCAGAACCCCCTCACCTGGCACCCATGGGAGACCCCAGACCCATGGGAGACCCCAGACCCAGAACCGGCACCCATGGGAGATTCCAGACCCGGCACCCAGGGGTGACCCCAATACACAGGGGAGATCCCGGACCCACGGGAGATCCCGGACCCACGGGAGACCCCAGACCCAGAACCCCCTCACCTGGCACCCATGGGAGACCCCGGACCCAGGGGAGACCCCAGACCCAGAACCCCCTCACCTGGCACCCATGGGAGACCCTGGACCCAGGGGAGACCCCAGACCCAGAACCGGCACCCATGGGAGACTCCAGACCCGACACCCAGGGGAGACCCCAGTACACAGGGGATATCCCGGACCCACGGAGACCCCAGACCCAGAACCCCCTCACCTGGCACCCATGGGAGACCCCAGACCCATGGGAGACCCCAGACCCAGCACCCCGGGCTGGGGGGGACCCTGACCCAGCCCCCTGTATTGGCGCCCATTGGAGACCCCAGCCGCGTCCTTCAGACGGAGCACCCATGGGAGACCCCCGTTCCGGCACCCATGGGACCCCCCACCAGGGTGCCCGGTGGTGACACCCCCCATCCTGTCCCCCCCCCCAGGACCCCCCGGGGGACCCGTCGGAGCAGCCGGGCCTGGCCATGCACCTGCCCTTCGTGGGCTACTCGTACGCGCGCAGCACCCATGGGTGAGCCGGGGGGCCGGGGGCTTGGGGACACTACGGGGATCTGGGGGGCTATGGGGATCTGGGGGGTCAGGGGGCATCTTCGGGGGTAATATGGGGGATCTGGGGGATCTGAGGGATCTGGGGGGCCTATGGGATATCTGGGGGGGCACTATGGGGTATCTGGGGGGGCTATAGAGGTATCTGGAGGTCCATAGGGGTATCTGGGGGGGGGCATGGGGTATCTGGGGGGGCTATAGAGGTATCTGGAGGTCCATAGGGGTAATCTGGGGGGGGCATGGGGTATCTGGGGGGCACTATGGGGTATCTGGGGGGGGCTATAGAGGTATCTGGAGGTCATGGGGGTATCTGGGGGGGCATGGGGTATCTGGGGGGGCACTATGGGGTATCTGGGGGGCTATAGAGGCATCTGGAGGTCCATAGGGGTATCTGGGGGGGCATGGGGTATCTGGGGGGGCTATAGAGGCATCTGGAGGTCCATAGGGGTATCTGGGGGGGCATGGGGTATCTGGGGGCCTATAGAGGTATCTGGAGGTCCATAGGGGTATCTGGGGGGGGCATGGGGTATCTGGGGGGGCTATAGAGGTATCTGGAGGTCCATAGGGGTATCTGGGGGGGGCATGGGGTATCTGGGGGGCTATAGAGGTATCTGGAGGTCCATGGGGGTATCTGGGGGGGCATGGGGTATCTGGGGGGCACTATGGGGTATCTGGGGGGGCTATAGAGGTATCTGGAGGTCCATAGGGGTATCTGGGGGAGCATGGGGTATCTGGATGGCACTATGGGGTATCTGGGGGGGCTATAGGGGTATCTGGAGGTCCATAGGGGTATCTGGGGGGCATGGGTATCTGGGGGGGCACTATGGGTATCTGGGGGGCTATAGAGGTATCTGGAGGTCATGGGGGTATCTGGGGGGGCATGGGGTATCTGGGGGGCACTATGGGTATCTGGGGAGGCTATAGAGGCATCTGGAGGTCCATGGGGGTATCTGGGGGGGCACTATGGGGTATCTGGGGAGGCTATAGAGGCATCTGGAGGTCCATAGGGGTATCTGTGGGGGGGCATGGGGTATCTGGGGGGCACTATGGGTATCTGGGGGGGCTATAGAGGCATCTGGAGGTCCATAGGGGTATCTGGGGGGGGGGCATGGGGTATCTGGATGGCACTATGGGGTATCTGGGGGGCTATAGGGGTATCTGGAGGTCCATAGGGGTATCTGGGGGGGCACTATGGGTATCTGGGGGGGCACTATGGGTATCTGGGGGGGGCACTATGGGGTATCTGGGGGGCTATAGAGGTATCTGGAGGTCCATAGGGGTATCTGGGGGGGCACTATGGGGTATCTGGGGGGCTATAGAGGTATCTGGGGGGGGGCTATAGGGGTATCTGGGGGGGCACTATGGGGTATCTGGGGGGGCTATAGCGGTATCCGGAGGTCCATAGGGGTACCTGGGGGGGGGGCATGGGTTATCTGGGGGGCATTATGGGGTATCTGGAGGTCTGTAGGGGTACCTGGGGGCACTATGGGGTATTTGGGGGGGCTATAGAAGTATCTGGAGGTCTGTAGGCGTATCTGGGGGTGGCTATAGGGGATCTGGGGGGGGGTATGGAATATGTGGGGGGGCTATAGGATATCTGGGGGGGCCTATGGGATATTTGGGGAGGGCTACGGGGTCTCTGGGACACGGGGGCATCTTTGGGGTGGGATGGGGGGGGTAGAGGGCAACTCCGGGCGGGCCACTGGGTATGGGGGGGGGGGGGTTGGGGGCGGCACCCATGGGTGCCCCGCGGGGGGGGGGGGGTCATGACGTGACCCCCCCCCCCGGTGCCGCAGGTTGGAGGAGGCCGAGGACTGGGAGCAGGAGGCGGCCATGGAGCTGGAGGGGGAGTGGGGGACCCCCCCCGAGACGGAGCCCTCCCCCGAGCGCGAGGAGCTGCCGCCCCCCCCCTGGGGGCCCCCCCGGCGGCCTCGGGGACCCCCCCGCCTGCAGGGAACCCCCCGCCCGGGGGGGCGCCCGCGGGGACCCCCCAATCCGCGGGGATCCCCCCATCTACGGGGACCCCCCAACCCACGGGGATCCCCCAACCCACGGGATCCCCCAACACGCGGGGCCCCCCCCAACCCACGGGGATCCCCCCATCCACGGGGCCCCCCCATCCCACGGGGACCCCCCCATCCACGGGGACCCCCCCAACCCACGGGGACCCCCCTCCCCCGCCAGCCCCCCCCCCCACCCAAAGGGACCCCCCCCACCCAAGGAGGCTCCCGCGGCCACGGGCCCCCCCCCCCGCCGCGGGGACCCCCCCGCCTAAGGGGTCCCCCCCACCCAAGGGGTCCCCCGCACCTCCGGGGACCCCCCCTCCCAAGGGATCCCCCCCACCCAAGGGGGCCCCCCCCCGCCACGGGAGCCCCCCCCAGGACGCCCCCCCCAGGCTGCGGAGCCCCCCCCGGCGCGGAGCCCCCCCGGACCCCCCCGGCAGAGCCGGTACGTGGCGGGGGGGGGGGGGCAGAGGGTTTTGGGGGGGTCATGGGGACAAAGTGGGGGCTCTTGGGGAGGGGGCTGTGCCCGGGGGGGGGGTCCCGGAGGGAATTCCGGGGGGGGGGGGGTCCCGGGTCTTTGGGGGGGGGCTCCGAGCGGGAGGATCCCCGGGACGGGGACGCCAAGGCGGGGACGTCCCGGAGGGGGGGGGTGTCCCCAATGTCCCCAAGAAGGGGGGGGGGTGTCCCGGGAGGGGACACGGGATGGGGGGGATGTAGGGGGTCCCGGGGGCTGACGCGGTGCCCGCAGGCCCGGCCGGCGGCTCCGGTTCCGGCTCCGGTTCCGGCTCCGGTTCCGGCGGCGGCTCCGGTGTCGCCGTCGCCCGCGGAGCTGCGGGCGCTGCTCGAGGCGGAGCGACGGGGGCGGGCGGCGCTGGAGCGGGAGCTGGGCCTGGCCCGGGCCGCGGGGCAGGGGCTGGCCAGGTGCGGGGACACCGCGGGGACACGAGGGGACACGTTGGGGACACGGCGGGGACAGCGCGGGGGGGGGACAGCGCGGGTCCGGGCTGCGGCTGGCGCCACATGGGAGATGTCGGAGCAAAGTGCCACCAGCCTTGGGGACATCACGGGGGGACCAGGTGGCGCTGGGAGGGGACACTGGGGAGCAGGGTGCCACCAGCCTTGGGGACATCATGGGGGACCAGGTGGCACTGGGAGGAGACATTGGGGACCAGGGTGCCACCAGCCTTGGGGACATCATGGGGGGACCTGGTGGCGCTGGGAGGGGGCAGGGGACATTGGGGAGCAGGGTGCCACCAGCCTTGGGGACATCACGGGGGGACCAGGTGGCACTGGGAGGAGACATTGGGGACCAGGGTGCCACCAGCCTTGGGACATCACGGGGACCAGGTGGCGCTGGGAGGGGACATTGGGGACCAGGGTGCCACCAGCCTTGGGGACATCATGAGGGACCAGGTGGCACTGGGAGGAGACATTGGGGGGCAGGGTGCCACCAGCCTTGGGGACATCACAGGGGAACCAGGTGGCGCTGGGAGAGGGCAGGGGACATTGGGACCAGGGTGCCACCGGCCTTGAGGACATCATGGGGGACCAGGTGGAGCTGGGAGGGGACAGGGGACATTGGGACCAGGGTGCCACCAGCCTTGGGGACATCACGGGGGACCAGGTGGAGCTGGGAGGGGACAGGGGACATTGGGGAGCAGGGTGCCACCAGCCTTGGGACATCACGGGGGACCAGGTGGCGCTGGGAGAGGGCAGGGGACATTGGGGAGCAGGGTGCCACCAGCCCTGGGACATCACAGGGGGAACCTGGTGGCACGAGGAGGGGACAGGGGACATTGGGGAGCAGGGTGCCACCAGCCTTGGGGACATCACGGGAGGACCTGGTGGCACGGGGAGGGGACAGGGGACATTGGGGACCAGGGTGCCACCAGCCTTGGGGACATCACGGGGGACCAGGTGGCGCTGGGAGGGGATAAGGGACAGCAGGGATCAAGGTGTGACCTGCAATGGGGACAACATGAGGAGCAGGTGGCACGCCAGAGGGGACAGGGGACATCAGGGATCAAGGCGCAATCGGCACTGGGGACATTAGCGGGTTCAGGTTGGCACTGGGCGGGGGACAAGGGACATCAGGGACCGAGGCGTGACCCGCATTGGGGACAGCGCGCGGGAAGGGGGTGGCTCTAGAGGGACAGGAGCGCGACAGGGACCCGGGTGGCACCAGGGGACCGCGGGGGCGGCCCGGGGGAGGTGACAGCCCCCGGTGTCCCCGTGCCCGCCCCCCCCCCCGCCAGGCGCCTGCAGGAGGCCGAAAGCCGCAACCTGGAACTGGAAGCGACGCTGCGGCGGCTGCAGGGCCAGCGCGGGGGGGGGCAGCCCCCCCGGCGACGAAGGCAAGGACCCCCCCCGGGGACCCCCAACCCCCCCCGGGACCCCCCGGGACCCCCCCGGGACCCCCAACCCCCCCCGGACCCCCCCGGGACCCCCCCCGGGACCCCCAACCCCATCGGGACCCCCCAGGACCCCCCAACACCCCGAGACCCCCCCCCGAACCTCCCCCCCCCGGGACCCCCAACCCCCCTGGGACCCTCCCGGGACTCCCCCGGGACCCCCAAACCCCCGGGACCCCCCCGGGTCCCCCAACACCCCCCGGGAGCTCCCGGGACCCCCAGGGACCCCCCCCCCACGACCCCCAACCCCCCGGGACACCCCCGGGACCCCCAAAACCTCCGGAAACCCCCGGATCCCCCAACATCCCCCGGGACCCCCCCCCCCGGGACTCCTCCGAGCCCCCCAAACTCCCCGGGACCCCCTCGAGACCCCCAAACGCCCCGGGGCCCTCCTAGGACCCTCCCGGGACCCCAAAACCCCCCAGGAGACCCCAGGACCCCCCCGAGCCCCCCGGGAGCCTCCGGGACCCCCCCCCGGACCCCCCTCCCGGGACCCCCCTCCCGGGACCCCTCCGGGCCCCCCCAGCTCCTCCGGGGGCCCCCCGGACCCCCCGGAGCCCCCCCCCGACCCCCTCTACCCCCCATTTCCCTTCGGTGTCTCCCCAAATCCTCAGCCCCCCCCCCCCAAATCGCTTGGGTGACCCCCCCCAAACCTATGGGGTCCCCTGAAACCCTCCCCCCCAAATCCTCCCCCAAATACCCCATAACCCCCCCGGTCCCTCTGACCCCCCCCAACCCCTCCCGGACCCTCCCAAATACCCCATAAACCCCCCAAGCCCCCTGACCCCTCCAGCCCCCCCAAATACCCCATAGGCCCCCGATCCCCCCCAAACCCCCCAACCCCTCCAGTGCCCCCCCCCCCCAATTCCCCATAACCCCCTCAGGACCCTCCGCCTCCCCCAGACCCCTTTGCCCCCCCAAACACCCCATGACCCCCCAAATCCACATCCCTAAGGAGGGGGGGGGGGGATTAAGCCCCACATCCCCCCCCACATCCCCCTTTTTTTTTGGGGGGGGGGGTCCCACCTGACCCCCCCCCAATATTCCCTTCCAGGAGCCGCGGGGCAGCCCCCCGGCGCCCCCCGCCCGGAGCCCCCAGCGGACGTAAGCGCGGGAGGGGGGGGGGGTCGTTTTGGGGGGTCATTCCGGGGTTTTGGGGGGGTCATTTGGGGGGGGTCATGGGGGGGTCCCGGGGGGGTCCGCTGACGCTCTCTGCTCTCTCTGCAGCCCCCCCGGCTTTACCGGTCGCCGCTCGTGGTGCCCCTTTACCGGCACCTGCTGCTCTTTGCCCGGGTACGTGGGGGACCACGGGTGCTGCCACCCCCCGCTGTCACCCCCGCTGTCACCTCCCCGGCATGGCCGCCACCCCCGGCAGTGTCACCTCCCCCCCGCCCCGGGCGCTGTCACCTCCCCCGGCGCTGTCACCTCCCTCGGCGCTGCCACCTCCCCCGCCATTGTCACCTCCCCTGGCGCTGCCACCTCCCTCACTGTCACCTCCCCTGGCATTGTCACCTCCCCCGGTGCTGTCACCTCCCCTGGCACTGCCACCTCCCCCGGCGCTGTCACCTCCCTCACTGTCACCTCCCCTGGCATTGTCACCTCCCCTGGCACTGCCACCCCCCGGCACTGCCAGCCGGATGCTGCCACCCTCCTCAGCAGTGTCACCTCCCCGGCACTGTCACCTCCCCGGCACCGTCACCGCCCCTGGTGCTGCCACCCCCAGCACGGCCACCTGTCCCGGGCACAGCCACCCCCCCGGACTGGGACACACCTGGCACTGTCACCTCCTACGCTGCCACCACCCTGGCACTGCCACCACCCCTGGCACTGCCACCACCCTGGCACTGCCACCACCCCCGGCACTGCCACCACCCTGGCACTGTCACCTCCTACGCTGCCACCACCCTGGCACTGCCACCACCCCCGGCACTGCCACCACCCCCGGCACTGCCACCACCCCTGGCACTGTCACCGCCAGCCGGGCACGGCCACCTCCCCTGCTGCTGTCACCTCCCCCGGGCTCTGCCACCCCCGGCCGCTGCCACCCGGCGCTGCCACCACCCCTGGGCAGTGTCACCCCCGAGCGCTGTCCCCTCTGGGCACTGCCACCATCCTGGCGCTGCCACCAAGCCCTGGCCACTGCCACGCCGGGCATTGTCACCGCCACCGCGGGCTGTGTCACCCTTGGCACCGCCACCGCGGGCATTGTCACCCAAGGCACCGCCACCTCTGGCTGTGTCACCCACGGCACTGCCACCCCTCGGGCCCGGCCACCCCCTGCTTTTGTCACCCCCCCCCCACTCCGGGCACTGCCACCGCGGGCTGCGCCACCACGGGCACTGCCACCGCGGGCCGTGTCACCCAGTGCCACCTGCGGGGACGCTGCTGTCCCCAAGGCCCCCCCCCCCCCCCCCCAAATTTGAGGGCGGGGAAGGAGTGACAAAGAGGGCGGGACCTCAGTGACAAGGAGGGACCTCAGTGACAAGGAAGGACCTCGGTGACAGGGGGGACCTCGGTGACAGGGGGGGGACCTCGGTGACAAGGAGGGACCTCGGTGACAAGGAAGGACCTCGGTGACAGAGGGGACTCTGGTGACAAGGAGGGACCTTGGTGACAGGGGGGACCTCGGTGACAGAGGGGACTCCGGTGACAATGAGGGACCTCAGTGACAAAGAGGGACCTCGGTGACAGGGGGTGGATCTCGGTGACAGGGAGGACTCCGGTGACAATGAGGGACCGCAGTGACAAAGAGGGACCTCGGTGACAGGGAGGACCTCGGTGACAGGGAGGACCTTGGTGACAGGGGGGGGGATTTTGGTGACAGGGAGGACTCCGGTGACAAAGGGGGACCCCGGCGACAAAGGGGGACCCCGGCGACAAGGAGGGGGGGTCCCCGCTGTCCCCAAACAAGGGGACCGTAGGGGGACACGGTGCCCCCCCAACCCAGGACTTTGCAGAGCGGCAGCGGGGGGGGGGGGTGGATTTCGCCCCCCCCGGGGCTTGGGGACACGGCGGGGACACGGAGGGGACACGGCGGGGACTGTCCCCCCCCCCCCCGGTGACACTGTCCCCCCCCCGGTGACACTGTCCCCCCCCCCAGGTGCCCCGTCCCGGCGCCGCTAAGGACTGTCTGCTGCTCTGCGCCGCCGGCCTGCGCCCCCCCCGCGCCCCCGGGGGGCCCCCCCTGACCCCCCCCCGGGGGGCCCAGGCGTCCGGGCACCCCCCCCCCCCCCTTGTACATAACCCTCCCCCGCATTGTCACCCCCCCCCCCCACATTGTACATAGCCCCCCCCCCCGGGGCCACCACCCCCCTGTCACCCCCCCCCCCACATTGTACATAGCCCCCCCCCCCCGCACAGTGGCCCAGGCGTCCGGGCACCCCCTCTCGCTGCCCCCCCCCTTTAATTAGGAAGGGGGGGGGTGATCCCCCCCTTAATTAACGGCCGCCTTTGGGTGCCCTAATTGCTGCTAATGAAGCCCCGCACCCCCCCCCACGGCCCCCCCCGCTAGTAATTTATTTCTAGTGACGCCCCCCCCGCACCCGTTTGCACCAAAATCCCCTTATTTATACCCAAAACGGTGGGTTGTTGCCCCCCGCCCCGTTTATTGCCCCCCCCTGGTTTTATTGTTGCCCCCCCCCCGGTTTTATTGTTGCCCCCCCCCGGTTTATTGCCCCCCCCCCGCACCAAGGGGGGGGTAGGAAATAAAGCTGCGTTTGTCCCATGGGTGGCTCCGCATTGGGGGGGGGACACCCCAAAGTGTCCCCAAGGGGGGGGGGGGGGATTGTCCCTGTCCCCCCCTCCCCGGCTGCAGGGACATGGGGACTGTGACAATGGGGACATGTTGGGGGGGGGAGCTGTCCCCAGGGGGTCTGCGGTGGCCCTGAGTGTCCCCAAGAGGCGTCCGGTCCCCAAGGAGTCCCCAGGGGACACGGAGGGTGTCCCCAACCTGTCCCATGTCCCCCATTCACCTCTATGGGGCCCTCACGGTGTCCCCAACCTGTCCCCATGTCTCCCATGAGCCTCTGTGTGGCACTTGTGTCCCCAACCTGTCCCTACGTCCCCCATTCACCTCTATGGGGCCCTCACGGTGTCCCCAAACTGTCCCTGTGTCCCCCATTCACCTCTATGGGGCCCTCATGGTGTCCCCAAACTGTCCCCACGTCCCCATGAACCTCTGTGTGACACTTGTGTCCCCAACCTGTCCCTGTGTCCCCCATTCACCTCTATGGGGCCCTCATGGTGTCCCCAACCTGTCCTCATGTCCCCCATGAACCTCTGTGTGACACTTGTGTCCCCAACCTGTCCCCGTGTCTCCCATTCACCTCTATGGGCCCTCATGGTGTCCCCAACCTGTCCCCACGTCCCCCATGAACCTTTATGGGGCCCTCATGGTGTCCCCAACCTGTCCCCGTGTCCCCCATGAACCTTTATGGGGCCCTCAGGGTGTCCCCAACCTGTCCCCGTGTCCCCCATTCACCTCTGTGTGACACTTGTGTCCCCAACCTGTCCCCGTGCCCCCCATGAACCTTTATGGGGCCCTCAGGGTGTCCCCAACCTGTCCCCATGTTCCCCATGAACCTCTGTGTGGCACCTGAGATGTCCCCAACCTGTCCCCTTGTCCTCCATTCACCTCTATGGGGCCCTCATGGTGTCCCCAATCTGTCCCCATGCCCCCCATTCACCTCTATGGGGCCCTCATGGTGTCCCAACCTGTCCTCATGTCCCCCATGAGCCTCTGTGTGGCACTTGTGTCCCCAACCTGTCCCCCATTCACCTCTATGGGGCCCTCATGGTGTCCCCAACCTGTCCCCACGTCCCCCATTCACCTCTATGGGGCCCTCATGGTGTCCCCAACCTGTCCCCGTGTCCCCCATGAACCTTTATGGGGCCCTCATGGTGTCCCCAACCTGTCCCCACGTCCCCCATTCACTTCTATGGGGCCCTCATGGTGTCCCCAAACTGTCCCCATGTCCCCCATTCACCTCTATGGGGCCCTCATGGTGTCCCCAGCCTGTCCCCATGTCCCCCATTCACCTCTATGGGGCCCTCATGGTGTCCCCAACCTGTCCCCATGCCTTCCATTCACCTCTGTGTGGCACTTGTGTCCCCAACCTGTCCCCGTGTCCCCCATTCACCTCTATGGGGCCCTCACGGTGTCCCCAACCTGTCCCCATGTCCCCCATGAACCTTTATGGGGCCCTCATGGTGTCCCCAACCTGTCCCCTCGTCCCCCATTCACCTCTGTGTGGCACTTGTGTCCCCAACCTGTCCCTGTGTCCCCCATTCACCTCTATGGGGCCCTCATGGTGTCCCCAACCTGTCCCCATGCCTTCCATTCACCTCTGTGTGACACTTGTGTCCCCAACCTGTCCCCGTGTCCCCCATGAACCTTTATGGGGCCCTCAGGGTGTCCCCAACCTGTCCCCATGTTCCCCACGAACCTCTGTGTGGCACCTGAGATGTCCCCAACCTGTCCCCATGTCCCCCATGAACCTTTATGGGGCCCTCATGGTGTCCCCAACCTGTCCCCTTGTCCTCCATTCACCTCTATGGGGCCCTCATGGTGTCCCCAATCTGTCCCCATGCCCCCCATTCACCTCTATGGGGCCCTCATGGTGTCCCCAACCTGTCCCCATGTCCCCCATGAGCCTCTGTGTGACACTTGTGTCCCCAACCTGTCCCCGTGTCCCCCATTCACCTCTATGGGGCCCTCATGGTGTCCCCAACCTGTCCCCGTGTCCCCCATGAACCTTTATGGGGCCCTCGTGGTTTCCCCAATCTGTCCCCATGTCCCCCATGAACCTCTGTGTGACACTTGTGTCCCCAACCTGTCCCCACGTCCCCCATTCACCTCTATGGGGCCCTCACGGTGTCCCCAACCTGTCCCTATGTCCCCCATTCACCTCTATGGGGCCCTCATGGTGTCCCCAACCTGTCCCCATGCCTTCCATTCACCTCTGTGTGACACTTGTGTCCCCAACCTGTCCCATGTTCCCCATGAACCTCTGTGTGGCACCTGAGATGTCCCCAACCTGTCCCCATGTCCCCCATTCACCTCTATGGGGCCCTCATGGTGTCCCCAATCTGTCCTCATGTCCCCCATGAACCTTTATGGGACCCTCATGGTGTCCCCAACCTGTCCCCTTGTCCTCCATTCACCTCTATGGGGCCCTCACGGTGTCCCCAACCTGTCCCCATGTCCCCCATGAACCTTTATGGGGCCCTCATGGTGTCCCCAACCTGTCCCCTCGTCCCCATTCACCTCTGTGTGGCACTTGTGTCCCCAACCTGTCCTGTGTCCCCCATTCACCTCTATGGGGCCCTCATGGTGTCCCCAACCTGTCCCATGCCTTCCATTCACCTCTGTGTGACACTTGTGTCCCAACCTGTCCCCGTGTCCCCCATGAACCTTTATGGGGCCCTCAGGGTGTCCCCAACCTGTCCCCATGTTCCCCACGAACCTCTGTGTGGCACCTGAGATGTCCCCAACCTGTCCCCATGTCCCCCATGAACCTTTATGGGGCCCTCATGGTGTCCCCAACCTGTCCCCTTGTCCTCCATTCACCTCTATGGGGCCCTCATGGTGTCCCCAATCTGTCCCCATGCCCCCCATTCACCTCTATGGGGCCCTCATGGTGTCCCCAACCTGTCCCCATGTCCCCCATGAGCCTCTGTGTGACACTTGTGTCCCCAACCTGTCCCCGTGTCCCCCATTCACCTCTATGGGGCCCTCATGGTGTCCCCAACCTGTCCCCGTGTCCCCCATGAACCTTTATGGGGCCCTCGTGGTTTCCCCAATCTGTCCCCATGTCCCCCATGAACCTCTGTGTGACACTTGTGTCCCCAACCTGTCCCCACGTCCCCCATTCACCTCTATGGGGCCCCTCACGGTGTCCCCAACTGTCCCTATGTCCCCCATTCACCTCTATGGGGCCCTCATGGTGTCCCCAACCTGTCCCCATGCCTTCCATTCACCTCTGTGTGACACTTGTGTCCCCAACCTGTCCCCATGTTCCCCATGAACCTCTGTGTGGCACCTGAGATGTCCCCAACCTGTCCCCATGTCCCCCATTCACCTCTATGGGGCCCTCATGGTGTCCCCAATCTGTCCTCATGTCCCCCATGAACCTTTATGGGGCCCTCATGGTGTCCCCAACCTGTCCCCTTGTCCTCCATTCACCTCTATGGGGCCCTCACGGTGTCCCCAACCTGTCCCTGTGTCCCCATTCACCTCTATGGGGCCCTCATGGTGTCCCCAATCTGTCCCCATGTCCCCCATTCACCTCTATGGGGCCCTGTGGGGGGGGGGGCAGGTGCGGTATAAAGGGGGGGGCCACAGGGAGAGGGTCCCATTTGTGGGGAAAAAACATCCAAAAAGGAAAAAAAAAAGGGGGGGGGGAACAACAAAAAAGGGGAAAAAAACAACAAAAAAGGGGGAAAAAAACAACAAAAAAGGGAAAAGCCAACAAAAAAAGGAAAAAACAACAAAAAAGGAAAAAAATCATCAAAAAAAGGGAAAAATGACAAAAAAGGGGGAAAAAATGACAAGAAAACCATAGACAAGGTGCGGGGGGGGGGAAGCCTTTAATGAGAGCAGCCCCCGGGGGGGGGTCCGCGCCGCCCCCCCCCGGTTCAGCCCTCGGGCGGGGGGGGCGCCGGGCCCAGCGGGGGGGGCAGCTCCGTGGGTTGGGTCCCGGGGGGGGGGCGGCTCCGCGGGGGGGCTGCTGGCCCCGCCCCCCTCGGCCGGGGGGGGCCCTCGGCGCCCGTGGGGGGGTCCTGGAAAAGGGGGGGGGGGTTAGAGCACCCAAGGTGGGGGGGGTTGGAGGACCCCAAGGTGGGGGGGGGGGAGGATCCCATATGGGGGGGGGTTGGAGGACCCCAATGTGGGGGGGTTGGAGGACCCCAATGGGGGTGGTTGGAGGACCCCAATGTGGGGGGGGAGGTTGGAGGACCCCAATGGGAGGGGGGTTGGAGGACCCCAATGTGGAGGGGGGTTGGAGCACCCCAATGTGGGGGGGGGAGGGGTTGGGGGACCCCAATGGGGGGGTGTTTGGAGGACCTCAATGTGGGGGGTTGGAGGACTCCAATGTGGGGGGGTTGGAGGACCCCAATGTGGGGGGGAGGTTGGAGGACCCCAATGTGGGGGGGTTGGAGGACCCCAATGGGGGGGCTTGGAGGACCCCAATGTGGGGGGGGTTGAAGGACCCCAATGTGGGGGGGAGGTTGGAGGACCCCAATGTGGGGGGTTGGAGGACCCCAATGGAGGGGGGCTTGGAGGACCCCAATGGGGGTGGTTGGAGGACCCCAATGGGAGGGGGGTTGGAGGACCCCAATGTGGGGGGGGGTGGAGGACTCCAATGTGGGGGGGGGGTTGGAGGACCCCAATGGGGGGGGTGACGGAAGGGGGGGGGTCGGTACCTTGGGGGGTGCCGGGGGGGGGCCGCCCCCCCCCCGCGAGGCTCCTCCTCCTCCTCCTCCTCCTCCTCCCGGGGGGGCTCCGGGGCGTCCGGCCGCGGCTCCGGGGGGGGCTCCTCGGCGGGGGGGGGGCGCCGGGGGGCGGGCCGCCCCCCCCCGCCTTGGCCCCCCCCTCCTCGTCGCCCCCCCCCGCTTGGCACCTTGTCCTGGGGGGAGGGGGGGTTGAGGACCCCCCCCCGCCCCCCAATTTGGGCTCTAGCGCCCGGGGGGGGGGCATGGGGGAGTCTGGGGGGGGGTTTAGGGGGGGGTCAGGGGGAACATGGGGGATTTGGGGGGTTATAGGAGGGTTTGGGGGTGTTTTGGGGGGTGGGGGGGACATGGGGGGTTCGGGTTTATAGGGGGGGCTTGGGGGGTCCTGAGGGGGTTCTGGGGGGGTTGGAGGGGGTCAGGGAGGACATGGGGGATTTGGGGGTTATAGGAAGGTTTTGGGGTGTTTTGGGGGGGGGTGGGGGTCCTGGGGGGTTCTGGGGATTCTGGGGGGGCATTTGGGTTTGGGGAGTTATAGGGGGGTTTGGGGGGGGGTCCTGGGGGGTCCTGGGGGGTGTCATGAGGGGTTTGGGGGGTTTGGGGGGTTCCAGGGGTTTCGGGGGGCCATGGGGATTCCGGGGGGGGGGTTCCAGGGGGGTTCCATGGGTTTGGGTGGGGGCCATGGAGGTTCCAGGGGGGTTTTGGGGGGTACAGGGGACTGGGGGGGGACATGGGGGCTCCGGGGGGGCTCTGGGGGGTTCCAGGGGTTTGGGGGGGCCATGGGGGTTTTGGGGGGGTTTTTGGGGGCTCTGGGGGGTTCCATGGATTTGGGGGGGCCATGGGGGTTCTGGGGGGTTTTGGGGGGTTCCGGGGGGGTCTCACCTCCTCGGGGGGGGGCTCCTTGCCCTCGGGCTCCTGTTTTGGCGCTGGCCTCCAGGACGGCCATGGTGGAGAGGGGCACGTGGGCTTGCTGGGGGGGGGGGGGTCAGCGAGGGGCAGGACAGTGTCCCCAAGGTGTCACCCAGCCGTGTCCCCCCCCCGGTGTGTGTCCCTGGGGTGTCCCCGAGGTGTCACCCACCCATGTCCCCCCCCGGGGTTGTGTCCCCGAGGTGTCACCCAGCTGTGTCCCCCCCAGCTGTGTGTCCAGAGGGTGTCCCTGTGATGTCACCCAGCCATGCGTCCCTGAGGTGTCCCCAAGGTGTCACCCAGATGTGTCCCCCTGGGTGTGTGTCCCCGAGGTGTCACCAAGGTGTCCCCGAGCCATGTTCCGCCCAGGTGTGTGTCCCCAGGGTGTCCCCAAGGTGTCCCCGAGCCGTGTCCCCCCGAGGTGTGTCCCCCCAAGGTGACCCCAGGGTGTCCCCATCGTGTCCCCGTGGTGTCACCTGGTGGGGGGTCAGCGCCAGCAGCGGCTCCCGCAGCTCCGGGCACTTGTCCCACACGGCTGGGTGGGTGTCCCCATGTGTCCCCATGTCCCCCCATGGTGTCACCCCCCGTGTCCCCACCATGTCCCCGTGTCCCCGTGGTGTCACCTGGTGGGGGGTCAGCGCCCGCACGTGCGCCAGCAGCGGCTCCCGCAGCTCCGGGCACTTCTCGAACACGGCCGGGTGGGTGTCCCCATGTGTCCCCATGTCCCCCCATGGTGTCACCCCCCGTGTCCCCACCATGTCCCCGTGTCCCCGTGGTGTCACCTGGTGGGGGGTCAGCGCCCGCACGTGCGCCAGCAGCGGCTCCCGCAGCTCCGGGCACTTGTCCCACACGGCCGGGTGGGTGTCCCCATGTGTCCCCATGTCCCCCCATGGTGTCACCCCCCGTGTCCCCACCATGTCCCCGTGTCCCCGCGGTGTCACCTGGTGGGGGGTCAGCGCCCGCACGTGCGCCAGCAGCGGCTCCCGCAGCTCCGGGCACTTGTCCCACACAGCCGAGTGGGTGTCCCCATGTGTCCCCATGTCCCCCTGCGGTGTCACCCCCCGTGTCCCCGCGGTGTCACCTGGTGGGGGGTCAGCGCCCGCACGTGCGCCAGCAGCGGCTCCCGCAGCTCCGGGCACTTGTCCAACACGGCCGGGTGGGTGTCCCCGTGTGTCCCCATGTGTCCCATGTCCCCACCAAGTCCCCATGTCCCCACCATGTCCCCATGTCCCCGCGGTGTCACCTGGTGGGGGGTCAGCGCCCGCACGTGCGCCAGCAGCGGCTCCCGCAGCTCTGGGCACTTCTCGAACACGGCCGGGTGGGTGTCCCCGTGTGTCCCCATGTGTCCCATGTCCCCACCATGTCCCCATGTCCCCATGATGTCCCCGTGTCCCCGCGGTGTCACCTGGTGCAGGGTCAGCGCCCGCACGTGCGCCAGCAGCGGCTCCCGCAGCTCCGGACACTTCTCCCACACGGCCGGGTGGGTGTCCCCATGTGTCCCCATGTGTCCCCATGTGTCCCATGTCCCCACCGTGTCCCCGTGTCCCCGCGGTGTCACCTGGTGGGGGGTCAGCGCCCGCACGTGCGCCAGCAGCGGCTCCCGCAGCTCCGGGCACTTCTCCCACACGGCCGGGTGGGTGTCCCCATGTGTCCCCATGTGTCCCCATGTGTCCCATGTCCCCACCGTGTCCCCGTGTCCCCGCGGTGTCACCTGGTGGGGGGTCAGCGCCCGCACGTGCGCCAGCAGCGGCTCCCGCAGCTCCGGGCACTTCTCGAACACGGCCGGGTGGGTGTCCCCATGTGTCCCCATGTCCCCCCGCGGTGTCACCCCCCGTGTCCCCGCGGTGTCACCTGGTGGGGGGTCAGCGCCCGCACGTGCGCCAGCAGCGGCTCCCGCAGCTCCGGACACTTGTCCCACACGGCCGGGTGGGTGTCCCCGTGTGTCCCCATGTGTCCCATGTCCCCACCATGTCCCCATGTCCCCACCGTGTCCCCGTGTCCCCGCGGTGTCACCTGGTGCGGGGTCAGCGCCCGCACGTGCGCCAGCAGCGGCTCCCGCAGCTCTGGACACTTGTCCAACACGGCCGGGTGGGTGTCCCCATGTGTCCCCATGTGTCCCCATGTCCCCCCGCGGTGTCACCCCCCGTGTCCCCGCGGTGTCACCTGATGGGGGGTCAGCACCCGCACGTGCGCCAGCAGCGGCTCCCGCAGCTCCGGGCACTTGTCCAACACGGCCGGGTGGGTGTCCCCGTGTGTCCCCATGTGTCCCATGTCCCCACCAAGTCCCCATGTTCCCACCGTGTCCCCGTGTCCCCGCGGTGTCACCTGGTGGGGGGTCAGCGCCCGCACGTGCGCCAGCAGCGGCTCCCGCAGCTCCGGGCACTTGTCCCACACAGCCGGGTGGGTGTCCCCGTGTGTCCCCATGTCCCCCCGCGGTGTCACCCCCCGTGTCCCCGCGGTGCCACCTGGTGGGGGGTCAGCGCCCGCACGTGCGCCAGCAGCGGCTCCCGCAGCTCCGGGCACTTCTCGAACACGGCCGCCAGCTGCGGCGGCGGCAGCTGCAGGATCACCTGGAACGACTGCGGCCGCGTGCGCTGGCAGCACTTGATGAAGCCCTCCCACACCTTGGGGTACTTCCACACCTGCGAAAAGAGGGGACACGGGGGGACACTGGGTCAGGGGACACGGCCAGGACAGTGGGATGGACATGGGGACATGCTGGGCGCAGTGGCACATTGGACATGGGGACAGGGTGGCAGCGCTTGATGAAGCCCTCCCACACCTTGGGGTACTTCCACACCTGGGAAAAGGGACACGGGGACACGGGGACACGGGGTCAGGGGACAAGGGGACATGGGGACACGGGGACACAGGGACACATTGGACATGGGGATACATTGGACATGGGGACACATTGGACATGGGGACAGGCTGGCAGCACTTGATGAAGCCCTCCCACACCTTGGGGTACTTCCACACCTGCAGAAAGGGGACATGGGGGGACACCGGGTCAGGGGACAAGGGGACATGGGGACACGGGGACACAGGGACACATTGGACATGGGGACACATTGGACATGGGGACAGGCTGGCAGCACTTGATGAAGCCCTCCCACACCTTGGGGTACTTCCACACCTGGGAAAAGGGACACGGGGACACGGGGACACGGGGTCAGGGGACATGGGGACACGGGGACACAGGGACACATTGGACATGGGGACACATTGGACATGGGGACACACTGGACATGGGGACAGGCTGGCAGCACTTGATGAAGCCCTCCCACACCTTGGGGTACTTCCACACCTGGGAAAAGGGACACGGGGACACGGGGTCAGGGGACACGGGGACACAGGGTCAGGGGACATGGGGACACAGGGTCAGGGGACATGGCGGGGACAGGGACAGCGGGATGGGCACAAAGAGCATGGGGACACATTGGACATGGGGACACATTGGACATGGGGACAGGCTGGCAGCGCTTGATGAAGCCCTCCCACACCTTGGGGTACTTCCACACCTGGGAAAAGAGGGGACACCGGGTCAGGGGACACAGGGACACGGGGTCAGGGGACACGGGGACACGGGGACACAGGGACACATTGGACATGGGGACAGGGTGGCAGCGCTTGATGAAGCCCTCCCACACCTTGGGGTACTTCCACACCTGGGAAAAGGGACACGGGGACACGGGGTCAGGGGACAAGGGGACATGGGGACAAGGGGACACAGGGACACATTGGACATGGGGACACATTGGACATGGGGACAGGGTGGCAGCGCTTGATGAAGCCCTCCCACACCTTGGGGTACTTCCACACCTGCAGAAAGGGGACATGGGGGGACACCGGGTCAGGGGACATGGGGACACATTGGACATGGGGACACACTGGGCACAGGGAGGGGGTGGCAGCACTTGAAGCCCTCCCACACCTTGTGGGGGGGGCACTGCGGTCAGGGGACATGGGGACAGCGGGGACATGGGGACGGGCAGGGGGGACACGCAAGGGGACACCAGGATGGGCAGGGGGACACATGGGACACCAGGATGGACACACAGAGCAGGACAAGGGACACCAGGACGGGCAGGGGACACCCAGAGCACGACAAGGGCCACCCAGCGGTGCCAGGGCCAGGCCGGCCACCGCGGCCAGGAAGGGCCACCCCGGAGCCCCAGCAGGGTCAACCCGGAGCCCCCGGGGCCACCAGGGGCCACCAGAGGGGACCCGCGACCGCCTAAGGGCAGCCATGGCCACCCGGGGGGACCTGCGGCCACAAGGGCCACCCGAGAGTCCCTGCAGCCACCCGAGGGTCCCCGCAGCCACCCGAATGGACCCACGGCCACCAGGGCCACCTGAGGGTCCCCGTGGCCACCAGGACCACTTGAAGGGACTTGCGGCCACCCAAAGGGACCCATGGCCACCAGGGCCAGCCGAGGGTCCCCGCGGCCACCCGAGGTCCCCGCGGCCCCCAGGGCCACATGAGGGAACCCGCAGCCACCTGAGGGTCTCCGTGGCCACCTGAGGTCCCTGCAACCACCAGGGCCACATGAGAGAACCTGCAGCCACCCAAGGGGACCTGCAGCCACCCAAGGGCCCCAGGGCCACCCAAGGGTCCCTGTGGCCACCCGAATGGACCCACGGCCACCAGGACCATGTGAGGGAACCTGCAGCCACCAGAAGGGTCCCCATGGCCACCCAAGGGTCCCCGCGGCCACCCGAGGTCCCCGCGGCCACCAGGACCATGTGAGGGAACCTGCAGCCACCCGAAGGGTCCCCATGGCCACCCAAGGATCCCCGCGGCCACCCGAGGGTCCCCGTGGCCACCTGAAGGGACCCACAACCACTTGAAGGGACCCACGACCACCAGGGCCATCCTGTGGCCACCAGGGCCACATGAGGGAACCCGCAGCCACCCGAGGGGACCTGCAGCCACCCACAGGGACCCGTGGCCACCCAAGGGCCCCGCGGCCACCAGGACCACTTGAAGGGACTTGTGGCCACCCAAAGGGACCCACGGCCACCAGAGCCACGTGAGGGAACCCACGGCCACCCAAACGGACCTGTGGCCATCAGGGCCACATGAGGGTCCCCGCGGCCACCCGAGGGTCCCCACGGCCACCAGAAAGGAACCATGGCCACCCGAGCGTCCCCACGGCCACCAGGGCCACCCGAGGGTCCCGGCAGCCACCCAAGGGGACCTGCAGCTACCCAAGGGCCCCAGGGCCACCCGAGGGTCCCCGTGGCCACCCGAATGGACCCACGGCCACCAGGGCCATGTGAGGGAACCCGCAGCCACTCAAAGGGTCCCCATGGCCACCCAAGGGTCCCCGCGGCCACCCGAGGGTCCCCGCGGCCACCAGGGCCACCCGCGGCCACCCAAAGGGACCCATGGCCACCAGGGCCACGTGAGGGAACCCGCAGACACCCGAAGGGACCTGTGGCCACCAGGGCCACCTTAGGGTCCCCACAGCCACCCGAGGTCCCTGCGGCCACCAGGGCCACATGAGGGGACCCGCAGCCACCCGAAGGGATCCACGACCACCTGAATGGACCCGCGGCCACCAGGGCCACCCGAGGGTCCCCGTGGCCACCAGGGCCACTTGAAGGACTTGTGGCCACCCAAAGGGACCCACGGCCACCAGGGCCACCCGAGGGAACCCACGGCAACCTGAACGGACCTGCGGCCACCAGGGCCACGTGAGGGAACCCGCAGACACCCGAATGGACCCGCGGCCACCAGGGCCACCCGAGGGTCCCCATGGCCACCTGAATGGACCCATGGCCACCAGGGCCATCCCGTGGCCACCAGGGCCACATGAGGGAACCCGCGGGCACCAGAGGTCCCCGTGGCCACCAGGGCCACCCAAGGGTCCCCGCAGCCACCCGAGGTCCCTGCGGCCACCAGGGCCACGTGAGGGTCCCTGCAGCCACCCAAGGGCCCCAGGGCCACCCGAGGGTCCCCGCGGCCACCTGAGGGTCCCCGTGGCCACCTGAATGGACCCACGGCCACCTGAGGGTCCCTGTGGCCACCAGGGCCACTTGAAGGGACTTGTGGCCACCCAAAGGGACCCACGGCCACCAGAGCCACCTGAGGGAACCCACGGCCACCCAAACGGACCTGTGGCCATCAGGGCCACATGAGGGTCCCCGCGGCCACCCGAGGGTCCCCGCGGCCACCTGAAGGTCCCCACGACCACCAGGGCCACCCGAGGGTCCCTGCAGCCACCCAAGGGTCCCCGCGGCCACCAGGGCCACCCGAGGTCCCCGCGGCCACCCGAGGTCCCTGCAGCCACCCAAGGATCCCTGCGGCCCCCAGGGCCACCCAAGGGTCCCCGTGGCCACCCGAAGGGACCCATGACCACCTGAAGGGACCCACGACCACCAGAGCCACCCGAGCGTCCCCGTGGCCACCAGGGCCACCCGAGGGTCCCCGTGGCCACCAGGACCACTTCAAGGGACCCATGGCCACCCGAGGGAACCCACGGCAACCTGAACGGACCTGCGGCCACCAGGGCCACCCGAGGGGCCCCACGGCCACCAGGGCCACTTGAAGGGACTTGTGGCCACCCAAAGGGACCCAGGGCCACCCGAGGGTCCCCGTGGCCACCCGAAGGGACCCATGACCACCTGAAGGGACCCACGACCACCAGAGCCACCCGAGGGTCCCCGTGGCCACCAGGGCCACCCGAGGGTCCCTGCAGCCACCCGAGGTCCCCGTGGCCACCCGAAGGGACCCACAGCCACCTGAAGGGACCCACGACCACCAGGGCCACCCGAGGGTCCCCGTGGCCACCAGGACCACTTCAAGGGACCCATGGCCACCCGAGGGAACCCACGGCAACCTGAACGGACCTGCGGCCACCAGGGCCACCCGAGGGGCCCCACGGCCACCAGGGCCACTTGAAGGGACTTGTGGCCACCCAAAGGGACCCAGGGCCACCCGAGGGTCCCCGTGGCCACCCGAAGGGACCCATGACCACCTGAAGGGACCCACGACCACCAGGGCCACCCGAGGGTCCCCGTGGCCACCAGGACCACTTCAAGGGACCCATGGCCACCCGAGGGAACCCACGGCAACCTGAACGGACCTGCGGCCACCAGGGCCACCCGAGGGGCCCCCACGGCCACCAGGGCCACTTGAAGGGACTTGTGGCCACCCAAAGGGACCCAGGGCCACCCGAGGGTCCCCGTGGCCACCCGAAGGGACCCATGACCACCTGAAGGGACCCACGACCACCAGAGCCACCCGAGGGTCCCCGTGGCCACCAGGGCCACCCGAGGGTCCCTGCAGCCACCCAAGGGTCCCCGCGGCCACCAGGGCCACCCGAGGTCCCCGCGGCCACCCGAGGTCCCTGCAGCCACCCAAGGGTCCCTGCGGCCCCCAGGGCCACCCGAGGCTCCCCGTGGCCACCCGAAGGGACCCATGACCACCTGAAGGGACCCACGACCACCAGAGCCACCCGAGGGTCCCCGTGGCCACCAGGGCCACCCGAGGGTCCCTGCAGCCACCCGAGGTCCCCGTGGCCACCCGAAGGGACCCATGACCACCTGAAGGGACCCACGACCACCAGGGCCACCCGAGGGTCCCTGCAGCCACCCAAGGGTCCCCGCGGCCACCAGGGTCACCTGAGGGTCCCCGTGGCCACCTGAGGGTCCCCACGGCCCCCAGGGCCACCCGAGGGTCCCCGTGGCCACCAGGACCACTTCAAGGGACCCATGGCCACCCGAGGGAACCCACGGCAACCTGAACGGACCTGCGGCCACCAGGGCCACCCGAGGGGCCCCACGGCCGCCAGGGCCACTTGAAGGGACTTGTGGCCACCCAAAGGGACCCAGGGCCACCCGAGGGTCCCCGTGGCCACCCGAAGGGACCCATGACCACCTGAAGGGACCCCACGACCACCAGAGCCAGCCGAGGGTCCCCGTGGCCACCAGGGCCACCCGAGGGTCCCTGCAGCCACCCAAGGTCCCCGTGGCCACCCGAAGGGACCCACGACCACCTGAAGGGACCCACGACCACCAGGGCCACCCGAGGGTCCCTGCAGCCACCCAAGGGTCCCCGCGGCCACCAGGGCCACCCGAGGTCCCTGCGGCCACCCGAGGTCCCTGCAGCCACCCAAGGGTCCCTGCGGCCCCCAGGGCCACCCGAGGGTCCCTGTGGCCACCAGGGCCACCCGAGGGTCCCTGCAGCCACCCGAGGTCCCCGTGGCCACCCGAAGGGACCCACAACCACCAGGGCCACCCGAGGGTCCCTGCAGCCACCCGAGGTCCCCGTGGCCACCCGAAGGGACCCACAGCCACCAGGGCCACCCAAAGGGCCCCGCGGCCCCCCAGGGCCACCCGAGGGTCCCCGCGGCCACCTGCTTCATGATGAGGCGCGCGAGGACGTTCATGACGAAGCCGCCCAGGCGCGGGTAGGCGCCCAGCGCCTGGATCACGGTGCGCATGAGCAGGACGGGCAGCGGGTTCTGCTCCAGCAGCTGCTGCGTCACCACGGCCAGCACCTCCGACGTGTACACGTTGCGCTCGGCGAAGCACAGGTTGGTGGCTGCGGGGACGGCGGCGTCACCGGGATGGCCGCGGCGTCACCGGCATCACCGCGGTGTCACCAGGATCACCATGGTGGCACTAGCATCACTGTGGTGTCACCAGGATCGCCACAGCATCACTGGGGTCACCACAGCGTCACCGGGATGGCCGCGGTGTCACCATAGTGGCGCCGGCAGCACCGCGGGGTCGCGGGAATCACCGTGGTGTCACCGCGGTGTCGCCGGGATCACTGCGGTGTCACCGGGATCGCCACAGCGTCACCGGGATCGCCGCGGTGTCACCGGGATCACCGCGGTGTCACCAGTATCACCGCGGTGTCACCAGGATCACCATGGTGGCACTAGCATCACTGCGGTGTCACCAGGATCGCCACAGCGTCGCTGGGATCACCACGGTGTCACCAGGATCACTGAGGTGTCACCAGTGTCACCGTGGTGTCACCAGGATCACTGTGGTGTCACCGGGATCACTGCGGTGTCACCGGGATCGCCACAGCGTCACTGGGATCACCGCGGTGTCACCAGGATCACCATGGTGGCACTAGCATCACTGTGGTGTCACCAGCATCACCACAGCATCACTGGGATCACCACGGTGTCACTGGCGTCACCACGGTGTCACCAGGATCACTGCAGTGTCACCGGGATCACCGCGGCGTCACCGGGATCACCGCGGTGTCACCAGGATCACCATGGTGGCACTAGCATCACTGTGGTGTCACCAGCATCACCACAGCATCACTGGGATCACCACGGTGTCAGCGGTGTCACCACGGTGTCACCAGGATCACTGTGGTGTCACCGGGATCACCACGGCATCACCAGGATCACCGCGGTGTCACCAGGATCACCATGGTGGCACTAGCATCACTGCAGTGTCACCAGGATCGCCACAGCATCACTGGGATCACCACGGTGTCACTAGTGTCACCACGGTGTCACCAGGATCACTGCGGTGTCACCGGGATCGCCACAGCGTCACTGGGATCACCGCGGTGTCACCAGGATCACCGTGGTGTCACCGGGATCACCGTGGTGTCACCAGCGTCACTGTGGTGTCACCGGGATCACCACAGCGTCACTGGGATCACCACAGCATCATCGGGATCACCACGGTGTCACCAGCATCACCGCGGTGTCACCAGGATCACCATGGTGGCACTAGCATCACTGCGGTGTCACCAGGATCGCCACAGCGTCACTGGGATCACCACGGTGTCACCAGGATCACTGCGGTGTCACCAGCGTCACCGTGGTGTCACTAGGATCACTGCGGTGTCACCAGGATTTCCACAGCGTCACTGGGATCACCACGGTGTCACCAGGACCGCCATGGAGTCACCAGTGTCACCGCGGTGTCACCAGGATCACTGCAGCAGCACCAGGATCACCGTGGTGTCACTGGAATCACCGTGGTGTCACCACGGTGTCACCGGGATCACCGCGGTGACACCAGGATCGCCACGGCGTCACTGGGATCGCCATGGTGTCACCAGGATCGCTGCGATGTCACCAGCATCACCACAGCATCACTGGGATCACCACGGTGTCACTGGTGTCACCACGGTGTCACCAGGATCACTGCGGTGTCACCAGGATCACTGTGGTGTCACCAGGATCACCATGGGGTCACTGGTGTCACCACGGTGTCACCGGGATCACCACAGCGTCACTGGGATCACCACAGTGTCACCGGGATCACCATGGGGTCACCAGTGTCACCGCGGCGTCACCAGAATCACTGTGGTGTCACCAGAGTCACTGTGGTGTCACCAGCATCACCACAGCATCACTGGGATCACCACAGTGTCACTGGGATCACCACGGTGTCACCAGGATCACCATGGGGTCACTGCTGTCATCACGGTGTCACCAGCATCACGACAGCATCACTGGGATCACCACGGTGTCACCAGGACCGCCACGGGGTCACCAGTGTCACCACGGTGTCACCAGGATCACTGCAGTGTCACCGGTGTCGCCACAGTGTCACCAGGATCACCACAGCATCACTAGGATCACCACGGTGTCATCAGGACCGCCATGGGGTCACCAGTGTCACCGCGGTGTCACCAGGATCACTGCGGTGTCACCAGCGTCACTGTGGTGTCACTAGCATCACCACAGCATCACTGGGATCACCACGGTGTCACTGGGATCACCACGGTGTCACCAGGATCGCCATGGGGTCACTGCTGTCACCATGGTGTCACCAGTGTCACCAGGATCACTGTGGTGTCACCGGGATCACTATGGGGTCACCAGTGTCACCATGGTGTCACCAGGATCACCATGGTGTCACCAGGATCACTGCAGTGTCACCAGGATCGCCACAGCGTCACTGGGATCACCACGGTGTCACCGGGATCACCATGGTGTCACTGGGATCACTGCGGTGTCACCAGGATCGCTGCAGTGTCACCAGCGGCACCGTGGTGTCACCAGCATTGCCACAGCATTGCCAGGATCACCACGGCGTCATCAGGATCACTGTGGTGTCACCAGGATCACCATGGTGTCACTGGGATCGCCATGGGGTCACCAGTGTCACCGCAGTGTCACCAGGATCACTGCGGTGTCACCAGTGTCACCGTGGTGTCACCAGGATCACTGCGGTGTCACCAGGATCACCATGGTGTCACTGGGATCGCCCTGGGGTCACCAGTGTCACCGCGGTGTCACCAGGATCATTGCAGTGTCACCGGTGTCACCGTGGTGTCACCAGGATCGCTGTGGTGTCACCAGCGGCACCGTGGTGTCACCGGCATCGCCACGGCGGCATCGGGATCGCCACAGCATCGCCGGGATCACCGCAGTGTCACCGGGATCGCCATGGGGTCACCAGGATCACTGCGGTGTCACCAGGATCACCACGGTGTCACCGGGATCGCCACGGGGTCACCAGTGTCACCGCGGTGTCACCAGGATCACCGCAGTGTCCCCGGGATCACTACGGTGTCACCAGGATTGCCATGGTGTCACCGAGATCGCTATGGGGTCACCAGTGTCACCGCGGTGTCACCAGGATCACTGCGGAGTCACCAGGATCACCACGGTGTCACCAGCCTCGCCGTGGTGTCACCGGGATCGCCGTGGCCTCACCGGGGCCGTCGCGGTGTCACCGGCATCACCGTGGTGTCACCGAGATCGCCATGGCGTCACTGGGATCACCATGGTGTCACCAGCATCACCGTGGCGTCACCGGGATCACCGTGGCGTCACCGGGGTCGTCACGGTGTCACTGGCATCACCATGGTGTCACCGGGACAACCGTGGCATCACCGGGATCGCCATGGCGTCACCGGCGTCGCCGTGGTGTCACCGGGATCGTCATGGTATCACCACGGTGTCACCGGTGTCGCCGTGGTGTCACCGGGATCGCCCCGGCGTCCCCGCGGCGGTGGCACCCACCTTTGATGATGGACTTCATGTCACACTTGGACGAGTCGATGTTGTGCAGGGCCACCAGCAGCTCCCCGGGGCTGAGCGGGGACACGGCCGAGGCGCCCTCGCCTGCGGGGACAGTGACAACCGCGTCAGGGGACAGTGACAACCGCAGCGAGGGGACGGTGACAACCGCATCATGGGGACAGTGACAACCGGACCCTGGGGCACAGCCACAACCCACCCCGGAGGTCCCATGGCCCCAGAGTGGCCCTGAGATTGTCCTCAAGGAGGTCCCATGTCCCCAGGGTGACACTGGAGTTGTCCCCAAGGAGGTCTCGTGGCCCTGAGATTGTCCCCAAGGAGGTCCCATGTCCCCAGAGTGACATCGGGGTTGTCCCCAAGGAGGTCCCGTGGCCCCAGGGTGACGCCGGGGCTGAGCGGGGACACAGCCACCCTGCGCCCAAGGGGACAATGACAACCGCATCAAGGGGACAGTGACAATCGGACCCTGCGGCACAGCCACAACCCACCCCGGAGGTCCCATGATCCCAGAGTGGCCCTGAGATTGTCCCCAAGGAGGTCCCATGGCCCCAGGGTGACACCAGGACCACCACCACAGAGCTCCCATGTCCCCAGAGTGACACAGGGCTTGTCTCCAAAGAGGTCCCATGTCCCCAAAGCAGGAACCAAAACCACCCCCAGGGAGGTCCCATGTCCCCAGAGTTGTCCCCAAGGAGGTCCCATGTCCCCAGGATGACACCAGGATGACCACCACAGAGGTCCCATGTCCCCAGAGTGACACCGGGCTTGTCCCCAAGGAGGTCCCATAGCCCCAGGGTGACACCAGGACCATCCCCAGGGAGGTCCCATGTCCCCGAAGTTGTCCCCAGGGGGGTCCCGTGTCCCCAGGTGACACCAGGACCACCACCACAGAGGTCCCGTGTCCCCAGTGTGGCACCAAGGTTGTCACCAAGGAGGTTCCAGGTCCCCAGAGCAGGAACCAGGACCCCAGGGAGGTCCCGTGTCCCCAGAGCGGCACCGGGCTTGTCCCCAAGGAGGTCCCGTGGCCCCGAGATTGTTCCCAAGGAGGTCCCATGTCCCCAGAGTGGCACCAGGGTTGTCCCCAAGGACGTCCCATGGTCCCAGAGTGGCCCTGAGATTGTCCCCAAGGAGGTCCCATGTCCCCAGAGCGGCACCGGGCTTGTCCCCAAGGCGTCCCCACGGTGACACGGGGGTTGTCCCCGACGTGTCCCCGCGTCCCTACCGTGCTGCGTGCCCAGCAGGCGGTTGAAGACCTCCTTGACCACGATGGGGTTGAGCTTGATGAGCTTGGGCAGCGCCTGGATGACCTCCTTCTGCGGGAGGGGACGAGAGGTGGCCTCAGGGGACAGCCGGGAGCCGCTCGGCGTCCGGGAGGGCCCAGGCGTCCGGGCGTGGGCCCCAGTGTTCGGGCCCCAGTTGGAGGCCACCAAGGTACAAAGGAGGCCACCAGGGAGCAACAGAGGCCACCGGGGCACAGGGGAGGCCACTGCGAGGCCAGCAGGGCACAGAGGCCACCGGGGCACAGAGGCAGCCACTGGGGCACAGGGGAGGCTACCAGGGCACAGAGGAGGCCACTGCGAGGCCACTGGGCACAGAGGAGGCCACCGGGACACAGAGGAGGCCACTAGGGCACAGAAGAGGCCACCAGGGCACAGAGGAGGCCACTAGGGCACAGAGGAGGCCACCGGGGCACAGGGGAGGCTACCAAGGCACAGAAGAGGCTACTGCGAGGCCACCAGGGCACAGAGGGCACTGGGGTACGGAGGAGGCCACCAGGGTGCAGAGGAGGCCACTGCGAGGCCAGCGGGGCACAGAGGAGGCCACTGCGAGGCCATCAGGCTCAGAGGAGGCCACTGAGGCACAGAGGAGGCCACCAGGGCACAGAGGAGGCCACTGTGAGGCCACCAGGGCATAGAGGCCACCAGGGCACAGAGGAGGCCACTGGGACACACAGGAGGCCGCTAAGGTGCAGAGAAGGCCACCGGGGCACAGAGGAGGCCACCAGGGCACAGAGGAGGCCACTGGGGCACAGAGGAGGCCACTGCGAGGCCACTGGGGCACAGAGGAGGCCACCGAGGCACAGAGGAGGCCACTGGGACACACAGGAGGCCACTGGGGCACAGGGGAGGCCACTGTGGGGCCACCAGGGCACAGAGGAGGCCACTGGGGCACAGGGGAGGCCACTGGGACACACAGGAGGCCACTAAGGTGCAGAGGAGACCACTAGGGCACAGAGGCCACTAGGGCACAGAGGCCACCGGGACACAGAGAAGGCCACCAGGGCGCAGAGGAGGCCACTGCGAGGCCATCAGGCACAGAGGAGGCCACGGAGGCACAGAGGAGGCCACTGTGAGGCCACCAGGGCATAGAGGAGGCCACTGGGGCACAGGGGAGGCCACTGGGACACACAGGAGGCCACTAAGATGCAGAGGAGACCACTAGGGCACAGAGGCCACTGGGACACAGAGGAAGCCACCAGGGCGCAACAGAGGTCACCAGGATGTGGCAGAGGCCACCAGGGCACAGAGCAGGCCACTGCAAGGCCAGCGGGGCACAGAGGAGGCCACCGAGGCACAGAGGAGGCCACTGGGGCCCAGAGGAGGCCACTGTGGGGCCACCAGGGCACAGAGGCGACCACTGGGGCACAGGGGAGGCCACTGGGACACACAGGAGGCCGCTAAGGTGCAGAGGAGGCCACCGGGGCACAGAGGAGGCTACTGCGAGGCCACCAGGGCACAGAGGCCACCGGGACACAGAGGAGGCCACTGGGGCACAGGGGAGGCCACTGCGAGGCCACCAGGGCACAGAGGAGGCCACTGGGGCACAGAGGAGGCCACCGAGGCACAGAGGAGGCCACTGGGACACACAGGAGGCCACTGGGGCACAGGGGAGGCCACTGCGAGGCCACGAGGGCACAGAGGAGGCCACTGGGACACACAGGAGACCACTAAGGTGCAGAGGAGGCCACCAAGGTACACCAAGGTACCCAGTGTCTGGGTACCCGCGCGGGCCCCGGCGTCCGGCCCCGCGGGCGCTCCCACCTTCTCGAGGCCGTTGAGGACCGGGATGAGGAAGCGAACGTCCGGCAGCCGCTTGTGGTAGAGCTCGCGCACCCGCTTCACCAGCTCCGGCGACGGCGGCACTGCGGCACCGCGGTGGCCTCGTCACCGGAGGCCACCGGGGCCCCGCGGAGGGGACGCGGGGGACCGCGCGGGTGGCACCTTTGTCCGTGAGGCTGTGGAGGCAGCGGGTCACCAGCGTCTCGGCGCCCTTGGGGCAGTTCTCCACCAGCAGCAGCAGCTCCGGGGAGTTCATGCCCATGCCGCGGATCTGGGGACACGGAGGGGACGTGAGGGGACACGGGGACGCAGAGGGGACACCGGGGCATGGAGGGGACGCCAGGATGAGGAGGGGATGCAGAGGGGACATGGGGACTCGGAGGGGACGCGGAAGGGACACCGGGACGAGGAGGGAACACAGGGGCGCGGAGGGGACGCGGGGACATGGAGGGGACACCGGGACGAGGAGGGGACATGGAGGGTACTCAGGGATGCGGACGGGACATGGGGACATGGAGGGGACATGGGGACATAGAGGGGACATGGGGATGCGGGGGTGTGAGGCGGGGACACAGAGGGGACACAGGGATGCGGAGGGGACATGGGGACACGGAGGGGACATGGGGACGTGGAGGGGACATGGGGATGCGGGGGTGTGAGGCGGGGACACAGAGGGGACACAGGGATGCGGAGGGGACATGGGGACATGGAGGGGACACGGGGACGTGGAGGGGACATGGGGATGCAGGGGCGTGAGGAGGGGACACGGAGGGGACGTGGAGGGGACATGGGGACATGGAGGGGACACAGGGACGTGGAGGGGACGTAGGGGGCGTGAGGGGGGGACACTGGGGTGCAGAGGGGACACTGGGATCAAGAGGGGACACAGAGGGGACATGGGGACGCGCAGGGGACACAGGGACACGGAGGGGACACAGGGACACGGAGGGGATATGGAGATGCAGGGGGCCTGAGGAGGGGACACAGGGGCGCAGAGGGGACATGGGGACGCGGAGGGGACACGGGGACATGGAGGGGACACAGAGGGGACATGGATGGGACATGGGGACGCGGAGGGGACGCAGGGGGTGTGTGGGAGGGGACAAGGGCACGGAGGGGACATGGGGACGCAGGGGGCCTGAGAAGGGGACATCGGATGCAGAAGGGACCCAGGGACACGGAGGGGACATGGGGACGTGGAGGGGACATGGGGATGCGGGGGTGTGAGGAGGGGACACGGAGGGGACGTGGAGGGGACATGGGGACATGGAGGGGACACAGGGACGTGGAGGGGACGTAGGGGGCGTGAGGGGGGGACACTGGGGTGCAGAGGGGACACTGGGATCAGGAGGGGACACAGAGGGGACATGGGGACGCGGAGGGGACGCTGAGGTGTGGAGGGGACACAGGGGGCATGAGGAGGGGACGCAGAGGGGACGCGGGGACGCGGAGGGGACACGGGGACGCGGAGGGGACGCAGAGGGGACGCGAAGGGGACACAGGGACACGGAGGGGACACGGGGACATGGAGGAGACATGGGGATGCAGGGGGCCTGAGGAGGGGACACAGGGGCGCAGAGGGGACATGGGGATGCGGAGGGGACATGGGGACATGGAGGGGACATGGGGACGCAGAAGGGACACGGAGGGGACATGGGGACGCAGAGGGGACACGGAGAGGACATGGGGACACAGAGGGGACACAAGGACACGGAGGGGACGCGGAGGGGACACACGGGGCGTGAGGGGGGGACACTGCGGCGTGGAGGGGACACGGGGGTGAGGAGGGGACGCGGGGACGCGGAGGGGACAGCAGGATGCAGAGGAGGCCCCCAAGGCCCAGAGGAGGCCACCAGGGCACAGAGGAGGCCACTAGGGTACAGAGGAGGCCCCAGGGGGAGGCCACCAGGGCACAGAGGAGGCCACCAAAGCCCAAAGGAGGCCCCGGGGTCCACGGGAGGCCACTGGAGCACAGTGGAGGCCACCAAGCAACAGAGGAAGCCCCCAAGGCCCAGAGGACGCCCCAGGACCCACAGGAGGCCACCGGGGCGCAGCGGAGGCCACCGGACCCCTCGTCCCCGCCGCCCCGGCGCGCGGCCTCACCGGCTGCTCGATGACGCGCAGCACCGTGCGCTTGATGTCGGCGATGGCCTCCGTGTAGACGGAGGCCAGCTCGTGGATGAGCTTGTGGTTGTGGGGCAGCAGCGCCAGGTAGAGGTAGAGGCACTGCTTGATGGTCTCCTCCGTCCACGGCGCCGCCACCTCTGCGGGAGGCCCCGCGCTCAGACGGCGCCGCCGCTGCGGGGCCACCCCGCGTCCCCAGAGCGTCCCCTACCCGTGTCCTTGTCGGCGCCGAAGAGGACGGAGGGCGGGTTGGGGTGCACCAGCAGCTGCAGGTAGTTGAGGGCGAACTTCTCCACGTACTCGCGCAGAGGCTCCTTCTCGTACATGCGCTTGATGAAGAGCAGGGCCTGCTGGCGCACCTGCGGGCGAGGGGAGGCCGCCGTGGCACCGGCCTCCGCCGGAGGCTCCCGCCTCGGGGCCCTCGGCGAGGGAGGACCCCGAGGGACACAAGCGCGAGGGGCTCAGGGTAGAGGCCCGGAACCAACCGCAAGGAGCTCAGGCCAGTGGAGGCCACCGGGAGGCCCGAGGACCTCAGGGTGGGGGAGGCCAGTGGAGGCCCAAGGACCTCAATGGGGGAGACTGGTGGAGGCCTGAGAACCTCAGGATGGGGGAGACTTGGGGCCCGGCCTAGCGTGGAGGTTCCCTGCCTTGGGGCCCTCGGCAAGGCCCCGGGAAGACCCCAATGGACACAAGCGCGAGGACCTCAGATGGAGGCCAGTGGAGGAACCAACCGCGAGGAGCTCAGGGTAGAGGCCCAGAACCAACTGCAAGGACCTCAGGCCAGTGGAGGCCACTGAGATGCCCAAGGACCGCAGGATGGGAGAGGCCCAAGGACCTCAATGGGGGAGGCTGGTGGAGGCCTGAGGACCTTAGGATGGGCGAGACTCGGGCCCTGGCCTCCCCCGGAGGCTCCCGTCTCAGGGCCCTCGGCAGGGCCGGCAGGACCCAAAGGGACACAAGGGCCAGGACCTCAGGGCGGAGGCCAGTGGAGGCCCAGAACCAACTGCGAGGAGCTCAGGGTAGAGGCCCAGAAACAACCACAAGGATCTCAGGCCAGTGGAGGCCGCTGGGAGGCCCGGGGACCTCAGAATGGGGGAAACTCGGGGCCTGACCCCCTCTGGAGGCTCCCGCCTTGAGGATCTCGGCAGGGCGCTGGCAGGACCCCAATGGACCCAAGCGCGAGGAGCACATACGGAGGCCAGTGGAGGAACCACTGCGAGGAGCTCAGGGTAGAGGCCCAGAACCAACCGCAAGAAGCTCAGGCCAGCGGAGGCCACCGGGAGGCCCGAGGACCTCAGCATGGGGGAGATTCGGGGCCCGGCCTCCCCCGAAGGCTCCCGCCTCGGGGCCCTCGGCAAGGGAAGACCCCAAGGGACACAAGGGCCAGGACCTCAGATGGAGGCCAGTGGAGGAACCAACCGCGAGCAGCTCAGGCTAGAGGCCCAGAACCAACCGCAAGGACCTCAGGCCAGTGGAGGCCACTGGGAGGCCCAAGGACGTCAGGATGAGGGAGACTCAGGGCCTGGCCTCCCCCGGAGGCTCCCACCTCGGGGCCCTTGGCAAGGGAAGACCCCAAGTGTCCCAAGCGCGAGGAGCTCAGGGCAGAGGCCTGGAACCAATCCTGGAGGCCCAGAACCAACTGCAAGGAGCTCAGGCCAGTGGAGGCCACTGGGACGCCCAAGGACCTCAGGATGGGAAAGGCCCAAGGACCTCAATGGGGGAGGCTGGTGGAGGCCTGAGGACCTCAGGATGGGCGAGACTCGGACCCTGGCCTCCCCCGGAGGCTCCCGTCTCAGGGCCCTCGGCAGGGCCGGCAGGACCCAAAGGGACACAAGGGCCAGGACCTCAGGGCGGAGGCCAGTGGAGGCCCAGAACCAACTGCGAGGAGCTCAGGGTAGAGGCCCAGAACCAACCGCAAGGACCTCAGGCCAGTGGAGGCCACTGGGAGGCCCGGGGACCTCAGGATGGGGGAAACTCGGGGCCCGGCCCCCTCTGGAGGCTCCCGCCTTGGGAATCTCGGCAGGGCGCCGGCAGGACCCCAATGGACACAAGTGCGAGGAGCACAGATGAAGGCCAGTGGAGGAACCACTGCGAGGAGCTCAGGGTAGAGGCCCAGAACCAACTGCAAGGACCTCAGGCCAGCGGAGGCCACCGGGAGGCCCGAGGACCTCAGTATGGGGGAGATTCGGGGCCCGGCCTCCCCCGGAGGCTCCCGCCTCGGGGCCCTCGGCAAGGGAAGACCCCAAGGGACACAAGGACCAGGACCTCAGATGGAGGCCAGTGGAGGAACCAACCGCGAGGAGCTCAGGGTAGAGGCCCAGAACCAACTGCAAGGATCTCAAGGCAGTGGAAGCCACTGGGAGGTCCGAGGACCTCAGGATAGGGGAGGCCAGTGGAGGCCTGAGGACCTCAGGATGGGGGAGGCTTGAGGCCCGGCCTCCCGCGGAGGCTCCCCCCTGGCGGCCCCTTCTCACCTTGTCCTTCTCGTGGGAGCTGAGGTCCAGGAGGACGTGCAGGTACTGGAACTGCCGCGAGGGCCTCTTGAAGATGAGGTCGCGCAGGGTGGACATGCCCAGGTACGCGCGGCTCTGCGGCGGGGACACGGCCGTGAGGGGACGCGCGGGGACAGTGGCCTGGCCTCGTCCCCGAGGGCCTCGCTTTGTCCCTGCAGGCCTCGCTTTGTCCCCGAGGGCCTCACTTTGTCCCTGCAGGTTTTGCTTTGTCCCGGAGGACTTCACCTCATCGCCAAAGGCCTCGCTTTGTCCTTGCAGGCCTCACTTTGTCCCCAAGGGCCTCACTTTATCCCTGCAGGCCTCGCTTTGTCCCCGAGGGCCTCACTTTGTCCCCAAGGGCCTCACTTTGTCCCTGAGGGCTTCACCTCGTCCCTGAGGGCCTCACTTTGTCCCCAACAGCCTCACTTCGCCCCCAAGGGCCTCGTTTTGTCCCCAACGGCCTCACTTTGTCCCCAAGAGCTTCACCTCGTCCCCAACAGCCTCACTTTATCCCCGAGGGCCTCATCTCATCCCCAAGGGCCTCACTTTGTCCCTAAGGGCTTCACCTCGTCCCCAAGGGCCTCACCTCGTCCCCAAGGGTCTCACTTTGTCCCCGAGGGCCTCATTTTGTCCCCGAGGGCCTCACCTCATCCCCAACGGCCCCACTTCACCCCCAACGGCCTCACTTCATCCCCGAGGCCTTCACCTCATCCCCGAGGGCCTCACTTTGTCCCTGCAGGCCTCACTTTGTTCCCAAGGGCCTCACTTTATCCCTGAGGGCCTCACCTCATCCCCAAGGGCCTCACTTTGTCCCCAACAGCCTCGCTTCGTCCCCAAGAGCTTCACCTCGTCCCCAACAGCCTCACTTTATCCCCGAGGGCCTCATCTCATCCCCAAGGGCCTCACTTTGTCCCCAACGGCCTCACTTCATCCCCAAGGGCTTCACCTTGTCCCCAAGGGCCTCACTTTGTCCCCGAGGGCCTCACTTTATCCCTGAGGGCCTCACCTCGTCCCCAAGGGCCTCACTTTGTCCCCGAGGGCCTCACCTTGTCCCCAAGGGCTTCACCTCGTCCCCAAGGGCTTCACTTTTTCCCTGCAGGCCTCACTTTGTCCCCGAGGGCCTCGTTTTGTCCCTGAGGGCCTCACTTTGTCCTCAAGGGCCTCACTTTGTCCTCAAGGGGCTCACTTCATCCCCAACAGCCTCACTTTGTCCCCAAGGGCCTCGCTTTGTCCCCGAGGGCCTCACCTCATCCCAAGGGCTTCACCTCGTCCCCGAGAGCCTCATTTCGTCCCCAAGGGCCTCACTTTGTCCCTGCAGGCCTCGCTTTGTCCCCAACGGCCTCACTTCGTCCCCTAGGGCTTCACCTCGTCCCCAAGGGCCTCACTTTGTCCCCGAGGGCCTCACTTTATCCCCGAGGGCCTCACCTCGTCCCCAAGGGCCTCGCTTTGTCCCCAGCGGCCTCACTTCATCCCCAAGGGCTTCACCTTGTCCCCAAGGGCCTCACCTTGTCCCCGAGGGCCTCACTTTATCCCCGAGGGCCTCACCTCGTCCTCGCAGTACTTGCGCACGACCTCCAGGGCGCTCTCGGTGATGAGCGGAGCCTCCAGCACCACCTTGGTGAAGATCCTGCGCGGGGAAGGTGGCACCGGTGACCGTCCCCTTCCGCGCGGGGCCGCCCGGCGCCGCCGCCGGCCTCCTCCCTCACCCGTCCTTCTGGTCGGGCTTCTCCTGGAGGCCCGAGAGGAGGCCGATGAGGCACTCGTCGTAGCGCTCGAGGCTGCCCCCGGGGAGGCGGCTCAGGTAGCAGTTGTACTCCTGGAAGAGCCACGCGAAGGCCAGGTCCAGGCGGCCCCGGATGTCCTCGAGGACGAAGGCCAGCACCTCGCTCTTGAGGGGCACCTCGAACTGCGTCACCAGCGAGGCCAGGATCTTCACGCGGGCCTGGAGGACAGGGGGAGGCGTGAGCGGACGTTTGGGGGGACACAGGGACACTCGGGGGGACAGGGGGACACCTGGGGCATGCGGACACTCGGGGGGCATGGGGACACTTGGGGGGACACTTGGGACATGGGGACACTTGGAGGGACACGGAGGGGAGAATTGGCCTCACCAGGGAGGCCGGGATCTTCACGCGGGCCTGGAGGACGGGGGGGAGGCGTGAATGGAACAAGGGGACACCTGGGGGGACACAGGGACACCTGGGACACAAGGACACTTGGGGGGACACAGGGATACTTGAGACATGGGGACACTTGGAGGGACACAGAGGGGGGAACTGGCCTCACCAGGGAGGCCGGGATCTTCACAGAAGCCTGGAGGACAGGGAAGAGGCGTGAATGGACCAAGGGGACACTTGGGGGGACACGGGGACACCTGGGACATGGGGACACTTGGGGGGACATGGAGAGGAGAACTGGCCTCACCAGCGAGGTCAGAATCTTTATGCAGGCCTGGAGGACGGGGGGAGGCGTGAGCGGGGCGAGGGGACACTTGGAGGGACATGGGGACACCTGGGACATGGGGACACTTGGGGAGACACGGGGACACTTGGGGGGACACAGGGACACTTGGGACATGGGGACACTTGGAGGGACACGGAAGGGGGAACTGGCCTCACCAGGGAGGCCGGGATCTTCACGTGGGCCTGCAGGAGGGGAGTAAGGTATGAGCGGGGCGAGGGGACACTTGGGACATGGGGACACTTGAAGGGACACGGGGACACTTGGGGGGACACGGGACACTTGGAGGGACACGGAGACGAGAACTGGCCTCACCAGGAGGCCGGGATCTTCACACAGGCCTGGAGGATGAGGAGGAGGCGTGAGCGGACACTTAGGGGGACACAGGGACATCTGAGACATGGGGACACCTGGGGGGACACTTGGGACACGGGGACACTTGGAGGGACACGGAGGGGAGAATTGGCCTCACCAGGGAGGCCGGGATCTTCACGCGGGTGCGATGTCAGGACACTTGGGGGGACACGGAGACATTCGGAAGGACGTGGGGACACACAGGGGACACGGGGACACTCAAGGGGACACGGGGACACACAGGGGCACACAGGGACAAGTTGGGGACACTCGGGGACACACGGGGGACACGGTTGTCACCTGTGTGGCCCCGCGGCAGGCCAGGCGCCGCTCGGCGCGCAGGATGCGGCTCACGGCTCCCAGCTCCACAAGGGGACACAATGGGGACACGGGGACGCTCAGGGGGACACAGGGACGCTCGGGGGACACATGGGGACACTCGGGGACACATTGGGGACACGGTTGTCACCTGTGCGGCCCCGCGGCAGGCCAGGCGCCACTCAGCGCGCAGGATGCGGCTCACGGCTCCCAGCTCCACACGGGGACACAATGGGGACACAGAGGGATGCTCAGGGGGACACGAGGACACACAAGGACACTCAGGGACGCTCAGGGGACACTTGGGACACGTTGGGGACACGGTTGTCACCTGTGCGGCCCCGCGGCAGGCCAGGCGCCGCTCGGCGCGCAGGATGCGGCTCACGGCTCCCAGCTCCACAAGGGGACACAATGGGGACACGGGGACACTCAGGGGCACACAAGGACACACTGGGGACACATGGGGACACTTGGGGACAGGTTGGGGACACGGTTGTCACCTGTGCGGCCCCACGGCAGGCCAGGCGCCGCTCGGCGTGCAGGATGCGGCTCACGGCTCCCAGCTCCGCACGGGGACACAATGGGGACATAGGGACACACAGGGACGCTTGGGGGGGCACAAGGACACACAGGGACGCTCAGGGGACACTCGGGGACACGTTGGGGACAGGGCTGTCACCTGTGCGGCCCCGCGGCAGGCCAGGCGCCGCTCGGCGCGCAGGATGCGGCTCACGGCGCCCAGCTCCGCACGGGGACACAATGGGGACACGGGGACGCTCAGGGGCACACACGGGGACATGGGGACGCACTGGGGACACGTTGGGGACACGGTTGTCACCTGTGCGGCCCCGCGGCAGGCCAGGCACCGCTCGGTGCGCAGGATGCGGCTCACGGCTCCCAGCTCCGCACGGGGACACAATGGGGACACGGGGACACACAGGGACGCTCAGGGGGCACAAGGACACACGGGGATGCATTGGGGACACTCGGGGACACATTGGGGACACGGTTGTCACCTGTGCGGCCCCGCGGCAGGCCAGGCGCCGCTCAGCGCGCAGGATGCGGCTCACGGCTCCCAGCTCCACAAGGGGACACAATGGGGACACATGGACACACAGGGGCACACAAGGACACACTGGGGACACATGAGGACACTCGGGGACACGTTGGGGACACGGTTGTCACCTGTGCGGCCCCGCGGCAGGCCAGGCGCCGCTCGGCGCGCAGGATGCGGCTCACGGCTCCCAGCTCCACACAGGGACACAATGGGGACACGGGGACGCTCAGGGGACACTCGGGGACACACAGGGGCACACAAGGACGCATTGGGGACACGTTAGGGACACGGTTGTCACCTGTGCGGCCCCGCGGCAGGCCAGGCGCCGCTCGGTGCGCACGATGCGGCTCACGGCGCCCAGCTCCGCACAGGGACACAATGGGGACACAGGGACACACAGGGACGCTCAGGGGCACACAAGGACACATGGGGATGCATTGGGGACACTCGGGGACGCACTGGGGACATGTTGGGGACACGGTTGTCACCTGTGCGGCCCCGCGGCAGGCCAGGCGCTGCTCCGCGCGCAGGATGCGGCTCACGGCTCCCAGCTCCGCACAGGGACACAATGGGGACATGAGGGCACACAAGGACACTCAGGGGCACACAAGGACACACAAGGACACACAGGGATGCTCAGGGGACACTCGGGGACAGGTTGGGGACACGTTGGGGACACGGTTGTCACCTGTGCGGCCCCGCGGCAGGCCAGGCGCCGCTCGGTGCGCAGGATGCGGCTCACGGCTCCCAGCTCCACAAGGGGACACAATGGGGACACAGGGACGCTCAGGGGGACACAGGGACGCTCGGGGGACACATGGGGACACTCGGGGACACGTTGGGGACACGGTTGTCACCTGTGCGGCCCCGCGGCAGGCCAGGCGCCGCTCCGCGCGCAGGATGCGGCTCACGGCTCCCAGCTCCACAAGGGGACACAATGGGGACACGGGGACGCTCAGGGGCACACAAAGACACACGGGGACGCTCAGGGGACACTCGGGGACACGCAGGGGCACACAAGGACGCATTGGGGACACGTTGGGGACACGGTTGTCACCTGTGCGGCCCCGCGGCAGGCCAGGCGCCGCTCCGCGCGCAGGATGCGGCTCACGGCTCCCAGCTGCAGCTGCTGCAGCTGCAGGTCGCTCAGCGGCCGCAGGACGTCGGCCAGGCGGAAAACCTTCCTGCGGCCGCCCGCGCCCGCCGGCCTGCGGGGACAGCGGGGACAGCGGCGTCACCGCGGGGCCACCACGGGGTGGGGACACCCCATGGGGGCACCGCGGGGTGGGGACATCCCATGGGGTCACCATGGAGTGGGGACATCCCATGGGGCACCACAAAGCGGGGACATCCCACAGCTCCACCATGGAGTGGGGACATCCCATGGGGCCACCACGGAGTGGGGACACCCGACAGGGCCACCATGGAGTGGGGACACCCCATGGGGCACCAGGGAGCGGGGACAACCCATGGGGCACCACGGGGTGGGGACATCCCATGGGACCACCAAGGGGCAGGGACACCCCATGGGGCCACCATGGAGTGGGGACATCCCACAGGGCCACCACGGAGCAGGGACACCCCATGGGGCACCACGGAGCAGGGACAGCGGCGTCACCGTGGCCACCACGGGGTGGGGACATCCATGGGGCACCTCAGAGTGGGGACAGCGGCGTCACCACAGAGCCACCACGGGCTGGGGACACCCCATGGGGCCACCATGGAGTGGGGGACACCCGACAGGGCCACCATGGAGCAGGGACACCCCATGGGGCATCGCGGAGTGGGGACACCCCATGGGGCACCACGGAGCAGGGACACCCCATGGGGTCACCATGGAGTGGGGACACCCCATGGGGCATCGCGGAGTGGGGACACCCGACAGGGCCACCATGGAATGGGGACACCCCATGGGGCACCACGGAGCAGGGACAGCGGCGTCACCGTGGCCACCACGGGGTGGGGACATCCCATGGGGCACCTCAGAGTGGGGACACCCCATGGGGCCACCACAGAGTGGGGACAGTGGCGTCACCGCGGGGCCACCAAGGGGTGGGGACACCCCATGGGGCCAGCAAGGGGCAGGGACACCCCATGGGGCCACCATGGAGCGGGGACACCCGACAGGGCCACCATGGAGTGGGGACACCCCATGGGGGCACCGCGGGGTGGGGACATCCCATGGGGCACCACGGAGCAGGGACATCCCACAGGGCCACCATGGAGTGGGGACACCCCATGGGCCACCACGGGGCGGGGACATCCCACAGGGCCACCATGGAGTGGGGACACCCCCATGGGGCACCACGGAGTGGGGACACCCGACAGGGCCACCACGGAGCGGGGACATCCCATGGGGTCACCGTGGAGTGGGGACACCCCATGGGGCATTGCGGAGTGGGGACAACCCATGGGGCACCACGGGGTGGGGACACCCCATGGGGCACCTCAGAGTGGGGACAGCGGCGTCACCGCAGGGCCACCACGGGGTGGGGACACCCCACGGGGCCACCAAGGGGCAGGGACACCCCATGGGGCCACCATGGAGTGGGGACATCCCACAGGGCCACCACGGAGCGGGGACACCCCATGGGGCATCGCGGAGTGGGGACACCCCATGGGGCCACCATGGAGCGAGGACACCCGACAGGGCCACCATGGAGCGGGGACACCCCATGGGGCACCGCGGGGTGGGGACATCCCATGGGGCACCACAGAGCGGGGACATCCCACAGGGCCACCACAGAGTGGGGACACCCCATGGGGCACCACGGAGCAGGGACACCCCATGGGGCCACCATGGAGCGGGGACACCCAACAGGGCCACCATGGAATGGGGACACCCCATGGGGCACCGCGGGGTGGGGACATCCCGCAGGGCCACCACGGAGTGGGACCACCCCATGGGGCCACCATGGAGTGGGGACACCCCATGGGGCCACCACGGAGCAGGGACAGCGGCGTCACCGTGGCCACCACGGGGTGGGGACATCCCATGGGGCACCTCAGAGTGGGGACACCCCATGGGGCCACCACAGAGTGGGGACAGCGGCGTCACCGCAGGGCCACCACGGGGTGGGGACACCCCATGGGGCCAGCAAGGGCCAGGGACACCTCATGGGGCCACCATGGAGCGGGGACACCCGACAGGGCCACCACGGAGCGGGGACACCCCATGGGGCATCGCGGAGCGGGGACACCCGACAGGGCCACCACGGAGCGGGGACACCCCATGGGGCACCACGGAGCAGGGACAGCGGCGTCACCGTGGCCACCACGGGGTGGGGACATCCCATGGGGCACCTCAGAGTGGGGACACCCCATGGGGCCACCACAGAGTAGGGACAGCGGCGTCACCGCGGGGCCACCAAGGGGTGGGGACACCCCATGGGGCCAGCAAGGGGCAGGGACACCCCATGGGGCCACCATGGAGCGGGGACACCCGACAGGGCCACCATGGAGTGGGGACACCCCATGGGGGCACCGCGGGGTGGGGACACCCCATGGGGCACCACGGAGCAGGGACAGCGGCGTCACCGTGGCCACCACGGGGTGGGGACATCCCATGGGGCACCTCAGAGTGGGGACACCCCATGGGGCCACCATGGAGTGGGGACACCCGACAGGGCCACCACGGAGCGGGGACACCCCATGGGGCACCGCGGGGTGGGGACATCCCACAGGGCCACCACGGAGTGGGACCACCCCATGGGGCCACCATGGAGGAGGGACACCCCATGGGGCACCTTGGAGCGGGGACAGCGGCGTCACCACAGGGCTGGGACACCCCACAGGGCCACCATGGAGTGGGGACACCCCCTGGGGCACCTCGGAGCGGGGACACCCCATGGGGCACCACGGGGTGGGGCCACCCTGCAGGGCCACCACGGAGGAGGGACACCCCATGGGGTGACCGTGGTGCCCTCAAGGAGGCCGTGCATGTCCCCACCACAATGTCACCTTGGTGGCCTCCAGGAGGCCGCGCGTGTCCCTAATGCTGTGTCCCCAAGGAGGCCCCGCGTGTCCCCACCACAACGTCACCGCGGTGTCCCCGAGGAGACCACGCGTGTCCCCGCACTGTCCCCGCACTGTCCCCTCACCTGGGCTGCGTGGCCGGCATGATGGGCTCCGGCCTCCGCTTGGCCTGGGGGGCCTCATCGTGCGGCGGCCTCCAGGAGCCCACGCGTGTCCCCCCCATAGTGTCACCGTGGTGGCCTCCAGGAGGCCACGCGTGTCCTTGATGTTGTGTCCCCAAGGAGGCCGCGGGTGTCCCCACCACAATGTCACCGCAGTGGCCTCCAGGAGCCCGTGTCTGTCCCCACCACAATGTCACCTCGGTGGCCTCCAGGAGGTCCCGCGCGTGTCCCCGCAGTGTCCCCGCGCTGTCCCCTCACCTGGGCTGCGTGGCCGGCATGATGGGCTCCGGCCTCCACTTGGCCTGGGGGGCCTCCTTGTGCGGTGGCCTCCAGGAGGCCCCGCGTGTCCCCACCACAATGTCACCTTGGTGGCCTCCAGGAGGCCGCGCGTGTCCCTAATGCTGTGTCCCCAAGGAGGCCGCGCGTGTCCCCACCACAATGTCACCTCGGTGGCCTCCAGGAGGTCCCGCGCGTGTCCCCACAATGTCCCCGCGCTGTCCCCTCACCTGGGCTGCGTGGCCGGCATGATGTGCTCTGGCCTCCGCTTGGCCTGGGGGGCCTCCTTGTGCGGTGGCCTCCAGGAGGCCTCGCGTGTCCCTGATACAGTGTCCCCGAGGAGGCCCCACGTGTCCCCACCACAATGTCACCTCGGTGGCCTCCAGGAGGCCACGCGCATGTCCCCGCACTGTCCCCGCACTGTCCCCTCACCTGGGCTGCGTGGCCGGCACGATGGGCTCCGGCCTCCGCTTGGCCTGGGGGGCCTCCTTGTGCGGTGGCCTCCAGGAGGCCCCGCGTGTCCCCACCACAATGTCACCTCGGTGGCCTCCGGGAGGCCACGCGCGTGTCCCCACAATGTCCCCGCGCTGTCCCCTCACCTGGGCTGCGTGGCCGGCATGATGGGCTCCGGCCTCCGCTTGGCCTGGGGGGCCTCGTCGTGCGCGGTGGTGGCCGCGGTGGCCCCGGGGGCGCCCAGCACGGCGATGGCCTGGCCCTGCGCCAGCGCCGACAGCCTCCGCTTGATGACCACCAGCTCCGGCCTCGCCTTGGCCTCCTCCTTGGGCTCCTCCTTGAGCAGCCGCCCCTGCTCCACCCCTGCGGGGACAGCGGCCGGTGGCGGCCTCCGGCGCGGGGACGTCCCCGGGGACCCCTGTCCCCAGTGTCCCCGGGGTCCCCTGTCCCCAGTGGCCTTTGTCCCTGGGGTCCCCTGTCCCCAGTGTCCCCCATCTCCAGGGTTGGGTTCGTGGTGGCCTCCAACGTGGGGCCGTCCCCAGGGTCCCCTGTCCCTGGTGTCCCCTGTCCCCAGTGTCCTCCATCCCCAGGGTTGGGTTAATGGTGGCTTCCAACCCAGGTGTCCCTGGGGTCCCCTGTCCCCGGTGTCCCCTGTCCCCAAGGTTGGGTTTGTGGTGGCCTCCAACGCGGGGGCGGGCTGTCCCTGGTGTCCCCTGTCCCCGGTGTCCCCTGTCCCCAGGGTCCCCTGTCCCCAGTGTCCTCCATCCCCAAGGTTGGGTTCGTGGTGGCCTCCAATGTGGGGCCGTCCCCAGGGTCCCCTGTCCCTGGTGTCCCCTGTCCCCAGTGTCCCCTGTCCCCAGTGTCCTCCATCCCCGGGGTTGGGTTAATGGTGGCCTCCAACCCAGGTGTCCCTGGGGTCCCCTGTCCCCGGTGTCCCCTGTCCCCAGTGTCCCCTGTCCCCAAGGTTGGGTTCGTGGTGGCCTCCAATGTGGGGCCGTCCCCAGGGCCCCCTGTCCCTGGTGTCCCCTGTCCCCAGTGTCCCCCATCCCCAAGGTTGGCTTCGTGGTGGCCTCCAATGTGGGGGCTGTCCCTGGTGTCCCCTGCCCCTGGTGTCCCTTCGGTCCCCTGTGTCCCCAGTGTCCCCTTGGTCCCCAGTATCCTGTGTCCCTGGTGTCCTCTTGGTCCTGTGTCCCTGGTGTCCTCTGTCCCCGGAGTCTCCTGTCCCTGGTGTCCCTTCAGTCCCTGGTGTCCTCTGTCCCTGGTGTCCCAACCGTCCCCATGTCTGCAGTGTCCCTAGTGTCCCCAGTGTCCCCGGCGTCCCATCAGTCCCCACTGTCCCCTCAGTCCTCAATGTCCCCTCAGTCCCCCCGTGTCCCCTCAATCTCCAGTGTCCCCAGTGTCCCCTCAGATCCCATGTCCCCAATATCCCCACTGTCCCCTGTGTCCACTCAATCGCCTGTGTTCCCTCACTCCCCAGTGTCCCCAATGTCCCCAGTGTCCCCTCAGGCCCCAATGTCCCTGGTGTCCCCTGTGTCCCCAATAGCCCCACTGTCCCCTCACTCCCCTGTGTCCCCAATGTCCCCTCGCTCCCCAGTGTGCCCAATGTCCCCTCAGTCCCGTGTCCTCAATGTTCCCAGTGTCCCCATAGACCCCAGTGCCCCCAATGTCCCCTCACTCCCCAGTGTCCCCAATGTCCCCTCAGTCCCCTGTGTCCTCAATGTTCCCAGTGTCCCCAATGTCCCCAGTGCCCCTAATGTCCCCTCACTCCCCAGTGTCCCTAGTGTCCCGTCACTCCCCAGTGTCCCCAATATCCCCAGTGACCCCAGTGTCCCCTCATTCCCCAGTGTCCCCTGTCTCCCCAGTGTCCACCCGGTCCCTGGTGTCCCCCGTGTCCCCAGTGTCCCCAATGTCCCCGCAATCCCACTGTGTCCCTGCACCGGGGCCCAGCCCGGCCGCCGTCATCTGCGTGGCCATGAGTCGCGAATGTCCCCAATGCCCCCTCACTCCCCAATGTCCCCTCACTCCCCAGTGTCCCCAATGTCCCCCATGTCCCCAGTGTCCCCAATGTCCCCGGTGTCCCCCCATGTCCCCGCACCGGGGCCCAGCCCGGCTGCCGTCATCTGCGTGGCCATGAGTCACGAATGTCCCTAATGCCCCCTCACTCCCCACTGTCCCCAATGTCCCCAGTGTCCCCAATGTCCGTAGTGTCCCCAATGTCCCCGGTGTCCCCCCGTGTCCCCGCACTGGGGCCCAGCCCGGCCGCCGTCATCTGCGTGGCCATGAGTCACGAATGTCCCCAATGCCCCCTCACTCCCCACTGTCCCCAATGTCCCCAGTGTCCCCAATGTCCCCGGTGTCCCCCCATGTCCCCGCACCGGGTCCCAGCCTGGCCGCCGTCATCTGCGTGGCCATGAGCCGCAAATGTCCCCAATGCCCCCTCACTCCCCAGTGTCCCCAATGTCCCCCATGTCCCCTCGCTCCCCAATGTCCCCAGTGTCCCCGGTGTCCCCAATGTCCCCGGTGTCCCCCCGTGTCCCCGCACCAGGGCCCAGCCCGGCCGCCGTCATCTGCGTGGCCATGAGTCACGAATGTCCCCAATGTCCCCTCACTCCCCACAGTCCCCAATGTCCCCTCACTTCCCAGTGTCCCCAGTGTCCCCCCATGTCCCCGCACCGGGGCCCAGCCCGGCCGCCGTCATCTGCGTGGCCATGAGTCACGAATGTCCCCAATGCCCCCTCACTCCCCACTGTCCCCAATGTCCCCAGTGTCCCCGGTGTCCCCGATGTCCCCCCATGTCCCTGCACCGGGGCCCAGCCCGGCCGCCGTCATCTGTGTGGCCATGAGCCGCGAATGTCCCCAATGCCCCCTCACTCCCCAGTGTCCCCAATGTCCTCAGTGTCCCCAATGTCCCCGGTGTCCCCAATGTCCCCGATGTCCCCCCATGTCCCTGCACCGGGGCCCAGCCCGGCCGCCGTCATCTGCGTGGCCATGAGCCGCAAATGTCCCCAATGCCCCCTCACTCCCCAGTGTCCCCAATGTCCCCCATGTCCCCTCGCTCCCCAATGTCCCCAATGTCCCCAGTGTCTCCGGTGTCCCCAATGTCCCCCATGTCCCCAGTGTCCCCAATGTCCCCCCGTGTCCCCGCACCGGGGCCCAGCCTGGCCGCCGTCATCTGCGTGGCCATGAGCCGCGAATGTCCCCAATGCCCCCTCACTCCCCAGTGTCCCCTCACTCCCCAGTGTCCCCAGTGTCCCCAATGTCCCCCCATGTCCCTGTACCGGGTCCCAGCCCGGCTGCCGTCATCTGCGTGGCCATGAGCCGCGAATGTCCCCAATGCCCCCTCACTCCCCAGTGTCCCCAATGTCCTCAGTGTCCCCAGTGTCCCCAATGTCCCCGGTGTCCCCCCATGTCCCTGTACCGGGTCCCAGCCCGGCCGCCGTCATCTGCGTGGCCATGAGCCGCGAATGTCCCCAATGCCCCCTCACTCCCCAGTGTCCCCAATGTCCCCGGTGTCCCCAGTGTCCCCCCATGTCCCCGCACCGGGTCCCAGCCCGGCCGCCGTCATCTGCGTGGCCATGAGTCACGAATGTCCCCAATGCCCCCTCACTCCCCAGTGTCCCCAATGTCCCCCATGTCCCCTCGCTCCCCAATGTCCCCAGATTCCCCGGTGTCCCCAGTGTCCCCGGTGTCCCCCCATGTCCCCGCACCGGGTCCCAGCCCGGCCGCCGTCATCTGCGTGGCCATGAGCCGCGAATGTCCCCAATGCCCCCTCACTCCCCAGTGTCCCCAATGTCCCCAGTGTCCCCAATGTCCCTAGTGTCCCCAATGTCCCCGGTGTCCCCAATGTCCCCGGTGTCCCCCCATGTCCCCGCACCGGGGCCCAGCCTGGCCGCCGTCATCTGCGTGGCCATGAGTCACGAATGTCCCCAATGTCCCCTCACTCCCCAGTGTCCCCAATGTCCCCAGTGTCCCCAATGTCCCCAGTGTCCCCAATGTCCCCGGTGTCCCCCCATGTCCCTGTACCGGGTCCCAGCCCGGCCGCCGTCATCTGCGTGGCCATGAGCCGCGAATGTCCCCAATGCCCCCTCACTCCCCAGTGTCCCCAATGTCCCCAGTGTCCCCAATGTCCCCGGTGTCCTCAATGTCCCCCCATGTCCCTGTACCGGGGCCCAGCCCGGCTGCCGTCATCTGCGTGGCCATGAGTCACGAATGTCCCCAATGCCCCCTCACTCCCCAGTGTCCCCAATGTCCCCAGTGTCCCCGGTGTCCCCCCATGTCCCTGCACCGGGGCCCAGCCCGGCTGCCGTCATCTGCGTGGCCATGAGCCGCGAATGTCCCCAATGCCCCCTCACTCCCCAGTGTCCCCAATGTCCCCAGTGTCCCCAATGTCCCTAGTGTCCCCAATGTCCCCGGTGTCCCCAATGTCCCCGGTGTCCCCCCATGTCCCCGCACCGGGGCCCAGCCTGGCCGCCGTCATCTGCGTGGCCATGAGTCACGAATGTCCCCAATGTCCCCTCACTCCCCAGTGTCCCCAATGTCCCCAGTGTCCCCAATGTCCCCGGTGTCCCCCCATGTCCCTGCACCGGGGCCCAGCCCGGCTGCCGTCATCTGCGTGGCCATGAGTCACGAATGTCCCCAATGCCCCCTCACTCCCCACTGTCCCCAATGTCCCCAGTGTCCCCAATGTCCCCGGTGTCCCCAATGTCCCCGGTGTCCCCCCATGTCCCCGCACCGGGGCCCAGCCCGGCCGCTGTCATCTGCGTGGCCATGAGCCGCGAATGTCCCCAATGCCCCCTCACTCCCCAGTGTCCCCAATGTCCCCAGTGTCCCCAATGTCCCTAGTGTCCCCAATGTCCCCGGTGTCCCCAATGTCCCCGGTGTCCCCCCATGTCCCCGTACCGGGTCCCAGGCCGGCCGCCGTCATCTGCGTGGCCATGAGTCACGAATGTCCCCAATGCCCCCTCACTCCCCACTGTCCCCAATGTCCCCAGTGTCCCCAATGTCCCTAGTGTCCCCAATGTCCCCGGTGTCCCCAATGTCCCCAGTGTCCCCCCATGTCCCCGTACCGGGTCCCAGCCCGGCCGCCGTCATCTGCGTGGCCATGAGTCGCGCCAGGTGCTTGATCTGGGCCTCGGTGCCGGCCGACTCCACCGGGGTGTAGGTGGCCTGGAAGGAGGCCGGCATGGCCTCGGGCAGGTACACCATGCTGATGAGCACCTGGGGACAGGGACACGTTGGGGACAGGGACACGCTGGGGACGGCGACACGTTGGGGACGGCGCGGCGGTGGCCCCGGGGAGCCCCGGCCCCAGGGTGGCGTTCGTGGGGGTTGTCCCCGGGGCCCCGTGTCCCCTGGCCCCAGGGTTGGCTTCGTGGTGGCCTCCAATGTGGAGGTGGCCCCAGTGTCCCCTGTCCCCACGGTTGGGTTCATGGGGGTGTCCCCGGGGTCCCCTGTCCCCAGTGTCCCTTGTGCCCGCTGTCCCCTGTCCCTAGGGTTGGCTTCATGGTGGCCTCCAATGTGGGGGTGGCCCCAGGGTCCCCTGTCCCCAGTGTCCCCTGTCCCCAGGGTTGGCTTCATGGTGGCCTCCAGTGTGGCAGCGTCCCCGGGGTCTCCTGTCCCCAGTGTCCCCTGTCCCCACGGTTGGGTTCATGGGGGCGTCCCCAGGGTACCCTGTCCCTGGGGTTCCCTGTCCCCAGGGTAGGGTTCATGGTGGCCTCCAATGGGGGGGCATCCCTGGGGTCCCCTGTCCCCAGTGTCCCCCGTCCCCAAGGTTGGGTTAATGGTGGCCTCCAACGTGGGGGGGTCCCTGGGCTCCCCTGTCCCCAGTGTCCCCTGTCCCCAGGGTTGGGTTCATGGTGGCCTCCAACATGGGCGCATCCCCAGGGTCCCCTGTCCCCAGTGTCCCTTGTCCCCAGGGTGGGATTCATGGGGGTGTCCCCGGGGTCCCCTGTCCCCAGTGTCCCTTGTCCCCAAGGTTGGGTTAACAGTGGTCTCCAATAAGGGGGCGTCTTCGGGGTCCCCTGTCCCTGGTGTCCCCTGTCCCTAGGGTTGGTTTCGTGGCGGCCTCCAATGTGGGGGTGGTCCCAGTGTCCCCTGTCCCCAGTGTCCCCTGTCCCCATGGTTGGGTTCATGGGGGTGGCCCCAGGGTCCCCTGTCCCCGGTGGCCCCTGTCCCCAGTGTCCCCTGTCCCCAGGGTTGGGTTCGTGGTGGTCTCCAATGGGGGGGTGTCCTCTGTCCCCAGGGTTGGGTTTGTGGTGGCCTCCAATGTGGGGGTGGCCCCAGGGTCCCCTGTCCCCAGTGTCCCCTGTGCCCGCTGTCCCCTGTCCCTAGGGTTGGCTTCATGGTGGCCTCCAATGTGGGGGTGGCCCCAGGGTCCCCTGTCCCCAGTGTCCCCTGTCCCCAGGGTTGGCTTCATGGTGGCCTCCAATGTGGCAGTGTCCCCGGGGTCTCCTGTCCCCAGTGTCCCCTGTCCCCATGGTTGGGTTCATGGGGGCATCCCCAGGGTCCCCTGTCCCCAATGTCCCCTGTCCCCAGTGTCCCCTGTCCCCAGGGTTGGGTTCATGGTGGCCTCCAATGGGGGGGCATCCCTGGGGTCCCCTGTCCCCAGTGTCCCCTGTCCCCAGGGTTGAGTTCATGGTGGCCTCCAACATGGACGCATCCCCAGGGTCCCCTGTCCCCAGTGTCCCTTGTCCCCAGGGTGGGATTCATGGGGGTGTCCCCGGGGTCCCCTGTCCCCAGTGTCCCCTGTGCCCGCTGTCCCCTGTCCCTAGGGTTGGCTTCATGGTGGCCTCCAATGTGGGGGTGGCCCCAGGGTCCCCTGTCCCCAGTGTCCCCTGTCCCCAGGGTTGGCTTCATGGTGGCCTCCAGTGTGGCAGCGTCCCCAGGGTCCCCTGTCCCCAATGTCCCCTGTCCCCAGTGTCCCTTGTCCCCAGGGTGGGATTCATGGGGGTGTCCCGGGGGTCCCCTGTCCCCAGTGTCCCTTGTCCCCAAGGTTGGGTTAACAGTGGTCTCCAATGAGGGGGCGTCTTCGGGGTCCCCTGTCCCTGGTGTCCCCTGTCCCTAGGGTTGGCTTCGTGGTGGCCTCCAATGTGGGGGTGGCCCCAGTGTCCCCTGTCCCCAGTGTCCCCTGTCCCCAGGGTTGGGTTCATGGGGGTGTCCCCGGGGTCCCCTGTCCCCAGTGTCCCCTGTCCCCAGGGTTGGGTTCATGGTGGCCTCCAATGGGGGGAGCATCCCTGGGGTCCCCTGTCCCCAGTGTCCCCTGTCCCCAGTATCCCCTGTCCCCAGGGTTGGCTTCGTGGTGGCCTCCAACATGGGGATGTCCCTGGGGTCCCCTGTCCCCAGTGTCCCCTGTCCCCAGGGTTGGCTTCATGGCGGCCTCCAATGTGGGGGTGGCCCCAGGGTCCCCTGTCCCCAGGGTTGGCCTCGCGGTGTCCCCACCGCGTCCCCTTGTCCCCCCCTTCACCAGGTTGGCGACGTTCTCGGGGCTCAGCAGGGGCTGCAGGAACTCGGCCGTGACGTCCGTGTCCGAGTGGGGGCCGCCGGGGGCCTTGGCCGCCGCCGCCGCCGCCTCCGCGTCCTTGTCCTCGTCGTCCTCGCCCAGGGGGGGCTCTGTGGCGGGGGACACCCCGCGGGGGGACCCTGGTGGCTCCACTCGGCCACCGGGTGTCCCCAGGGGGCCCCGCGCTGTCCCCAGCCGACCGCGAGGAGCTCGGGGTGGAGGAGGCCACAGAGGCCCAGAACCCGCTATGGAGGCCCCGATCCAACCATGGAGGCCCGGAACCAACCGTGGAGGCCCAGAACCAACCACGGAGGCCCGGAACCAACCATGGAGGCCCAGAACCAACCATGGAGGCCCGGAACCAGCCATGGAGGCCCAGAACGAACCACGGAGGCCCGGAACCAACCATGGAGGCCTGGAACCAACCATGGAGGCCCAGAACCAACCATGGAGGCCTGGAACAAACCGTGGAGCCCCGGAACCAACCATGGAGGCCCGGAACCAACCGTGGATGCCCGGAACCAACCATGGAGGCCCGGAACAAACCGTGGAGCCCCGGAACCAACCACGGAGGCCCGGAACCAACCATGGAGCCCCAGAACGAACCACGGAGGCCCGGAACCAACCATGGAGGCCCAGAACCAACCGTGGAGGCCTGGATCCAACCACGGAGGCCCAGAACCAACCGTGGAGGCCTGGATCCAACCACGGAGGCCCAGAACCGTGGAGCCCCGGAACCAACCATGGAGGCCCAGAACCAACCATGGAGACCTGGAACCAACCACAGAGGCCTGGAACCAACCATGGAGGCCTGGAACCAACTGCGAGGCCCTGGGAACCAGGAGGCCTGAGGACCTCACGATGGGGGAGGCCAGCGGGGACCTGAGAACCTCAGGGCAGTGGAGGTTGGGGGTAGACCCAAGCGCGTGGAGGCCGATGGAGCCACAAGAAGGGGGAGGTCTGAGCACGTGGAGGCCGGTGGAGGCCCGAGAGCGGGGAGGCACAAGCGTGAGGAGGAGTGGGCATGGGGAGGCCAGGGGACGCCTGAGCATGGGGAGGCCCGAGCGCGGGGAGACCAGAACGAGGCCCAAGCGCAGGGAGACCCGAGCATGGGGAGGCCCGAGCACAGGGAGGCCGGCGAGTGGCCTGAGCGTGGAGAGGCCCGAGCACAGAGAGACCAGCAGGAAGCTCGAGCGCGGGGAGGCCCGAGCACAGGGAGGCCACTGGGAGGCCCAAGCACGGGGAAGCCTGAGTGCAGGAAGGCCCAAGCGCGGGGAGGCCGGCGGGAGGCCCGAGTGGAGGGAGACCAACAGGAGGCCTGAGCACGGGGTGGCCCAAGCACAAGGAGGCCGGTGGGAGGCTGGAGCATGGGGAGGCCGGAGCGTGGGGAGGCCAGTGGAAGCCTGAGCACAGGGAGACCCGAGCACAGGGAGGCCAGTGGGAGACCCAAGTGTGGGGAGGCCCGAGCACAGGGAGACCAGCAGGAGGCTCGAGCGTGGGGAGGCCCAAGCACAGGGAGGCTGGCGGGAGGCCGGAGCATGGGGAGGCCCGAGCACAAGGAGGCCGGCAGGAGGCCCGAGCACAGGGAGACCAGCAGGAGACCCAAGCGCGGGGAGGCCCAAGCACAGGGAGGCTGGCGGGAGGCCTAAGCACAGGGAGGCTGGCGGGAGGCCAGAGCATGGGGAGGCTCGAGCATGGGGTGGCCTGAGGACAGGGAGGCTGGTGGGAGGCCCAAGTGTGGGGAGGCCTGAGCACAGGGAGACCAGCAGGAGGCCCGAGCGTGGGGAGGCCCAAGCACAGGGAGGCTGGCGGGAGGCCCGAGCGCAGGGAGGCCTGAGCACAGGGAGACCAGCAGAAGGCCCAAGTGTGGGGAGGCCCAAGCACAGGGAGGCTGGCGGGAGGCCCGAGCACGGGGAGGCCGACGGGAGGCCCGAGCGTGGGGAGGCCCAAGCACAGGGAGGCTGGCGGGAGGCCCGAGCGTGGGGAGGCCTGAGCACAAGGAGGCCGGCAGGAGGCCCGAGCACAGGGAGACCAGCAGGAGGGCTGAGCGTGGGGAGGCCCAAGCACAGGGAGGCTGGCGGGAGGCCGGAGCATGGGGAGGCCCGAGCACAGGGAGACCAGCAGGAGGCCCAAGCACAGGGAGACCAGCAGGAGGCCCGAGCGTGGGGAGGCCCAAGCACAGGGAGACCAGCAGGAGGCCCGAGCACGGGGAGGCCGACGGGAGGCCCGAGCGTGGGGAGGCCCGAGCACAGAGAGGCTGGCGGGAGGCCGGAGCATGGGGAGGCCCGAGCACAGGGAGACCAGCAGGAGGCCCAAGCACAGGGAGACCAGCAGGAGGCCCGAGCGTGGGGAGGCCCAAGCACAGGGAGACCAGCAGGAGGCCCGAGCACGGGGAGGCCGACGGGAGGCCCGAGCGTGGGGAGGCCCGAGCACAGGGAGGCTGGCGGGAGGCCAGAACATGGGGAGGCTCGAGCATGGGGTGGCCCGAGGACAGGGAGGCTGGCGGGAGGCCGGAGCATGGGGAGGCCCGAGCACAGGGAGACCAGCAGGAGGCCCGAGCGTGGGGAAGCCCAAGCACAGGGAGACCAGCAGGAGGCCCGAGCACGGGGAGGCCGACGGGAGGCCCGAGCGTGGGGAGGCCCAAGCACAGAGAGGCTGGTGGGAGGCCGGAGCATGGGGAGGCCCGAGCACAAGGAGGCCGGCAGGAGGCCCGAGCACAGGGAGACCAGCAGGAGGCCCGAGCGTGGGGAGGCCCAAGCACAGGGAGGCCCGAGCGCGCGGAGGCCGCCCCTCACCGATCTTCATCTTCTTGAGGGCGGCGTCGGGCTCGTCGCGGGGCCGCTTGCGGCCGTCGCGCGGGCTGGGGAGGCTGCGGGCGATCTCGGCCTGCTGCGTGCCCAGGTCCACGAGGAGGGTGGTGATCTGAGGCTGGAAGTCTCCGGAGGCCGGGTGCCGCAGGACGCTCAGCAGGTGCAGCTTGAGGTTCTTGCGCACGCTGCTCACCTGCGACTTGGCCAGCGTGGGCGGCAGGTTGGCTACGGGGGGAGGCGGCACGTGGGCGCCCGGACGCCGGGGCCCGCCCGGACGCCGGGGCCCCGCGGCCGCGCCGGGGAGGGCAGAGGGGGTCGTGGGGATCCGGGACAGGCGGATCTCAGGGTTGGATCGTGGGGATCCAGGACACCCGGATCTTGGGGCTGAATCATGGAGATCTGGGACACCTGGGTCCTCATCTGGACGTGTGGGGGGTCACGGAGATCCAGGACACCCGGATCTTGGGGCTGGATCATGGAAATCTGGGATACCCGGATCTTGGGGCTGGATTTTGGGGCTGGATCATGGAGATCCGGGACACCTGGATCTCAGGGTTGGATCATGGTGATCCAGGACACCCGGATTTTGTGGCTGGATCTTGGGGATGGATGGGAAGTGGCTGCTGGATCATGGAGATCTGGGATACCCGGATCTTGGGGCTGGATGGGAAGTGGGTGCTGGATCATGGAGATCCGGGACACCCGGATCTTGGGGCTGGATCATGGGGATTTGGGACACCCGGGTCCTCATCTGGACGTGTGGGGGGTCACAGAGATCCAGGACACCCGGATCTTGGGGCTGGATCTTGGGGATGGATGGGAAGTGGCTGCTGGATCATGGAGATCTGGGACACTTGGATCTTGGGGCTGGATTTCTGGGCTGGATCATGGGGATTTGGGACACTCGGATCTCGGGGCTGGATCTCGGAGATCCGGGAAACCTGGATCTTGGAGCTGGATCTTGGGGCCGGATGGGAAGCAGGTGCTGGATCATGGAGATCAGGGACACCCGGGTTCTCATGTGGATGGGTGGGGGGTCGTGGAGATCTGCGTCACCTGGATCTTGGGGCTGGATTTTGGGGCTGGATCATGGGGATTTGGGACACCCAGATCTTGGGGCTGGATTTTGGGGCTGGATCATGGGGATTTGGGACACCCAGATCTTGGAGCTGGATCTTGGGACTGGATGGGAAGCGGGTGCTGGATCATGGAGATCCAGGACACCCGGGTCCTCATCTGGACAGGCAGGGGGTCACGGAGATCCGGGACACCCGAATCTTGGGGCTGGATCATGGAAATCTGGGACACCCAGATCTTGGGGCTGGATGGAAAGCGGGTGTTGGATCACGGAGATCCGGGACACCCGGATCTCAGGGTTGGATCATGAAGATCCAGGACACCCGGGTCCTCATCTGGATGGGAGGGGGTCATGGAGATCCGGGACACCCGGATTTGGGGGCTGGATCATGGGGATTTGGGACACCCAGATCTTGGGGCTGGATTTTGGGGCTGGATCATGGAGATCTGGGACACCTGGATCTTGGGGCTGGATCATGGGGATTTGGGACACCCAGATCTTGGGGCTGGATTTTGGGGCTGGATCATGGAGATCTGGGACACCTGGATCTTGGGGCTGGATCATGGGGATTTGGGACACCCGGGTCCTCATCTGGACGTGTGGGGGGTCACAGAGATCCAGGACACCCGGATCTTGGGGCTGGATTTTGGGGCTGGATCATGGAGATCTGGGACACCCGGATCTTGGGGCTGCATCATGGGGATTTGGGACACCCAGATCTTGGAGCTGGATCTTGGGGCTGGATGGGAAGTGGGTGCTGGATCACGGAGATCCAGGACACCTGGATCTTGGGGCTGGATCATGGGGATTTGGGACACCCAGATCTTGGGGCTGGATTTTGGGGCTGGATCATGGAGATCCGGGACACCTGGATCTCAGGGTTGGATCATGGAGATTCAGGACACCCGGATTTTGGGGCTGGATCTTGGGGATGGATGGGAAGTGGCTGCTGGATCATGGAGATCTGGGATACCCGGATCTTGGGGCTGGATGGGAAGTGGCTGCTGGATCATGGAGATCCGGGACACCCGGATCTTGGGGCTGGATCACGGGGATTTGGGACACCCGGGTCCTCATCTGGACGTGTGGAGGGTCACAGAGATCCAGGACACCCGGATCTTGGGGCTGGATTTTGGGGCTGGATCATGGAGATCCAGGACACCCGTATCTTGTGGCTGGATCTTGGGGCTGGATGGGAAGTGGCTGCTGGATCATGGAGATCTGGGACACTTGGATCTTGGGGCTGGATTTCGGGGCTGGATCATGGGGATTTGGGACACTCGGATCTCGGGGCTGGATCTTGGAGATCCGGGAAACCTGGATCTTGGAGCTGGATCTTGGGGCTGGATCTTGGGGCTGGATCTTGGGGCTGGATCTTGGGGCTGGATGGGAAGCAGGTGCTGGATCATGGAGATCAGGGACACCCGGGTTCTCATGTGGATGGGTGGGGGGTCATGGAGATCCGGGACACCCGGATCTTGGGGCTGGATCATGGAAATCTGGGACACCCGGATCTTGGGGCTGGATTTTGGGGCTGGATCATGGAGATCCGGGACACCTGGATCTCAGGGTTGGATAATGGAGATCCAGGACACCCAGATTTTGTGGCTGGATCTTGGGGCTGGATGGGAAGTGGCTGCTGGATCATGGAGATCTGGGATACCCGGATCTTGGGGCTGGATTTTGGGGCTGGATCATGGAGATCTGGGACACCTGGATCTTGGGGCTGGATTTTGGGGTTGGATCATGGAGATCCGGGACACCTGGATCTCAGGGTTGGATAATGGAGATTCAGGACACCCGGATTTTGGGGCTGGATCTTGGGGATGGATGGGAAGTGGCTGCTGGATCATGGAGATCTGGGACACTTGGATCTTGGGGCTGGATTTTGGGGCTGGATCATGGGGATTTGGGACACTCGGATCTCGGGGCTGGATCTTGGAGATCCGGGAAACCTGGATCTTGGAGCTGGATCTTGGGGCTGGATGGGAAGCAGGTGCTGGATCATGGAGATCCAGGACACCTGGGTTCTCATGTGGATGGGTGGGGGGTCATGGAGATCTGGGACACCTGGATCTTGGGGCTGGATCTTGGGGCTGGATCATGGGGATTTGGGACACCCGGATCTTGCGGCTGGATTTTGGAGGTGGATCATGGGGATTTGGGACACCCGGATCTTGGGGCTGGATCATGGAGATCTGGGACACCCAGATCTTGGGGCTGGATTTTGGGGCTGGATCATGGGGATTTGGGACACCCGGATCTTGGGGCTGGATCATGGAGATCTGGGACACCCGGGTCCTCATCTGGACGTGTGGGGGGTCACAGAGATGCAGGACACCCAGATCTTGGGGCTGGATTTGGGGCTGGATCATGGGGATTTGGGACACCTGGATCTTGGGGCTGGATTTTGGGGCTGGATCATGGAGATCTGGGACACCTGGATCTTGGGGCTGGATTTTGGGGCTGGATCATGGAGATCTGGGACACCTGGATCTTGGGGCTGGATCATGGGGATCTGGGACACCTGGATCTTGGGGCTGGATCATGGAGATCCGGGACACCCGGATGTCGGGACTGGCTGGGAGGTGGTTGCTAGGACAGGGCCACCCAGGCCACGTGGACCATGGGGCTGTCCCTATCCCGTCCCATCCCCACACTGTCCCTGTCCCTGTCCCCGCGCTGTCCCCGTGTCCCCGCGTTACCGTGCAGCGTCTCGTAGGCCTGGATGACCTCGGCCATGAACATGGGCCGCTGGCGGGCGATGGAGGCCAAGGCGCCCAGCGCGGCCGTCAGGTTGATGCTGGAGATGGCCGGGTGCACCATGAAGCGCAGGAGCTGCTCCAGCGCCGCGCGGCCCTCCTCCCACAGCGCCGCTGCGGGGACAGGGCCGTCAGCATGTCCCCAAGTGTCCCCAGGTGTCCCCTGGTGTCCCCAAGTGTCCCCAAGTGTCCCCAGGTGTCCCTGTGTCCCCCCGTGTCCCCATGTCCCTCCGTGTCCCCGTCAGGTTGATGCTGGAGATGGCCGGGTGCACCATGAAGCGCAGGAGCTGCTCCAGCGCCACTGGGGACACGGGGCTGTCAGCATGTCCCCAAGTGTCCCCAGGTGTCCCCGAGTGTCCCCAGGTGTCCCCATGTCCCCCAGGTGTCCCCGTGTCCCCCCATGTCCCCGTCAGGTTGATGCTGGAGATGGCCGTGTGCACCATGAAGCGCAGGAGCTGCTCCAGCGCCGCTGGGGACACGGGGCTGTCAGCGTGTCCCCAAGTGTCCCCAAGTGTCCCCTGGTGTCCCCTGGTGTCCCCGTGTCCCCCCCGTGTCCCTGTGTCCCCATGTTCCCCCGTGTCCCCGTCAGGTTGATGCTGGAGATGGCCGCGTGCACCATGAAGCACAGGAGCTGCTCCAGCGCCGCTGGGGACACAGGGCTGTCAGCGTGTCCCCAAGTGTCCCCAGGTGTCCCCAAGTGTCCCCTGGTGTCCCCGTGTCCCCCCCGTGTCCCCATGTCCCTCCGTGTCCCCGTCAGGTTGATGCTGGAGATGGCCGGGTGCACCATGAAGCGCAGGAGCTGCTCCAGCGCCACTGGGGACACGGGGCTGTCAGCGTGTCCCCAAGTGTCCCCAAGTGTCCCCTGGTGTCCCCGTGTCCCCCCCCGTGTCCCTGTGTCCCCGTGTCCCCCCGTGTCCCTGTCAGGTTGATGCTGGAGATGGCCGGGTGCACCATGAAGCACAGGAGCTGCTCCAGCGCCACTGGGGACATGGCGCCGTCAGCATGTCCCCAAGTGTCCCCAGGTGTCCCCTGGTGTCCCCAAGTGTCCCCTGGTGTCCCCGTGTCCCCCCCGTGTCCCCATGTCCCTCCGTGTCCCCGTCAGGTTGATGCTGGAGATGGCCAGGTGCACCATGAAGCGCAGGAGCTGCTCCAGTGCCACTGGGGACATGGGGCCGTCAGCATGTTCCCAAGTGTCCCCAGGTGTCCCCTGGTGTCCCCAAGTGTCCCCTGGTGTCCCCGTGTCCCCCCCGTGTCCCTGTGTCCCCATGTTCCCCCGTGTCCCCGTCAGGTTGATGCTGGAGATGGCCAGGTGCACCATGAAGCGCAGGAGCTGCTCCAGCACCACTGGGGACATGGGGCCATCAGCATGTCCCCAAGTGTCCCCTGGTGTCCCCGTGTCCCTGTGTCCCCATGTTCCCCCGTGTCCCCGTCAGGTTGATGCTGGAGATGGCCGGGTGCACCATGAAGCGCAGCAGCTGCTCCAGCACCACTGGGGACACGGGGCTGTCAGCATGTCCCCAAGTGACCCCAGGTGTCCCCGAGTGTCCCCAGGTGTCCCCATGTCCCCCAGGTGTCCCCATGTTCCCCCGTGTCCCCGTCAGGTTGATGCTGGAGATGGCCGGGTGCACCATGAAGCGCAGCAGCTGCTCCAGCGCCGCTGGGGACACGGGGCTGTCAGCGTGTCCCCAAGTGTCCCCAGGTGTCCCCGAGTGTCCCCAGGTGTCCCCATGTCCCCCAGGTGTCCCCGTGTCCCCCCGTGTCCCCGTCAGGTTGATGCTGGAGATGGCCGGGTGCACCATGAAGCGCAGGAGCTGCTCCAGTGCCACTGGGGACACGGGGCTGTCAGCGTGTCCCCAAGTGTCCCCAGGTGTCCCCTGGTGTCCCCGTGTCCCCCCCGTGTCCCTGTGTCCCCCCGTGTCCCCGTCAGGTTGATGCTGGAGATGGCCGGGTGCACCATGAAGCGCAGGAGCTGCTCCAGCGCCACTGGGGACACGGGGCTGTCAGCGTGTCCCCAAGTGTCCCCGAGTGTCCCCAGGTGTCCCCGTGCCCCCCCTGTGTCCCTGTGTCCCTCCATGTCCCCGTCAGGTTGATGCTGGAGATGGCCGGGTGCACCATGAAGCGCAGGAGCTGCTCCAGCACCACTGGGGACATGGCGCCGTCAGCATGTCCCCAAGTGTCCCCAGGTGTCCCCTGGTGTCCCCAAGTGTCCCCTGGTGTCCCCGTGTCCCCCCTGTGTCCCTGTGTCCCCCCGTGTCCCTGTCAGGTTGATGCTGGAGATGGCCGGGTGCACCATGAAGCGCAGGAGCTGCTCCAGCACCACTGGGGACACGGGGCCATCAGCATGTCCCCATGTGTCCCCTGGTGTCCCCGTGTGTCCCCAGGTGTCCCCATGTCCCCAAGGTGTCCCCGTGTCCCCCCGTGTCCCCGTCAGGTTGATGCTGGAGATGGCCGGGTGCACCATGAAGCGCAGGAGCTGCTCCAGTGCCACTGGGGACACGGGGCTGTCAGCATGTCCCCATGTGTCCCCAGGTGTCCCCGTGTCCCTCCAAGTGTCCTCGTGTCCCCACAAGTGTCCTGGTGCCCCCCCCAAGTGTCTGCATGTCCCCCAACTGTCCCCCAAGTGTCCCCATGTCCTCCCATGTGTCTCTGTGCCCCAAAGTGTCCCCATGTCCCAAGTGTCCCCATGTCCTCCCACATCCCTGTGTACCACAAAGTGTCCCCATGTCCCCCAAGTGTTCCCGTGTCCCCATGTCTCCCAGGTGTCCCCGTGTTCCACAAAGTGTCCCCATGTTCCCTCTGGCGTCCTCATGTCCCCCCAGCTGTCCCCATGCTCCCCCAGGCGTCCCCATGTCCCCCCAGGCGTCCCCATGTCCCCCAGGTGTCTCTGTGTTCCCCCAGGTGTCCCCATGTCCCCCTAAGTGTCCTCGTGTCCCCAGGTGTCCCTGTGTACCACAAAGTGTCCCCATGTTCCCTCTGGCGTCCCCATGTCCCCCCAGCTGTCCCTATGCTGCCCTAGGTGTCCCCATGTCCCCCCATGTCCCCCCATGTTCCCCCAGGCATCCTCGTGTTCCCCAAGTGTACCACAAAGTGTCCCCATGTCCCCTCAGGTGTCCCCATGTTCCCTTAGGTGTCCCCAAGTCCCCCAGGTATCCCCATGTCCCCCAGGTATCCTCATGTCCCCCAGGTGTCCCTGTGTACCACAAAGTGTCCCCATGTCCCCCCAGGCGTCCCCATGTCCCCCCAGGTGTCCCCATGCTCCCCCAGGCGTCCCCATGTCCCCCAGGTGTCTCTGTGTTCCCCCAGGTGTCCCCATGTCCCCCTAAGTGTCCTCGTGTCCCCAGGTGTCCCTGTGTACCACAAAGTGTCCCCATGTTCCCTCTGGCGTCCCCATGTCCCCCCAGCTGTCCCTATGCTGCCCCAGGTGTCCCCATGTCCCCCCATGTCCCCCCATGTTCCCCCAGGCATCCTCGTGTCCCCCAAGTGTACCACAAAGTGTCCCCATGTCCCCCCAGGCGTCCCCATGTCTCCCCAGGCGTCCTCGTGTCTCCCCAGGTATCCCCATGTCCCCCAGGTATCCCCATGTCCCCCAGGTGTCCCTGTGTACCACAAAGTGTCCCCATGTACCCCCAGGCGTCCCCATGTCCCCCCAGGTGTCCCCATGTCCCCCCAGGCGTCCCCGTGTCTCCCCAGGTGTCCTCATGTCCCCTCAGGTGTCCCCATGTTCCCTTAGGTGTCCCTGTGTTCCCCCACGTGTCCCCATGTCCCCCCAGGTGTCCCCATGTCCCCCCAGGTGTCCTCATGTCCCCCCAGGCGTCCCCATGTTCCCCCAGGCGTCCCCATGTCCTCTAGGTGTCCCTGTGTCCCCCCAGGTGTCCCCATGTCCCCCAGGTGCCCCCATGTTCCCCCAGGTGCCCCTGTGATCCCCCAGGCGTCCTCGTGTCCCCCAGGTGTCCCCCGGCGTCCCCAACGCACTGTACTTAATGTAGGGGTGGTCCTTGGGGACGCGCTCCAGGCTGATGTCGTTCTCGTGGCGCTTGGGGACGTCCGAGTCGGCCACGCGCGGGGACAGGGTGACAATGAGGCCCTCCACGAACTTGATGGCGTGCGTGCGCACGCCGTCGTTGTCCGAGTCCAGCAGCAGCAGGATGTCCCCCGCCATGGCCGACACCATCTCCCAACAGGCCTCCTGCAGCTCGCTGATGGCCTTGGACTTCACCATCCACTGCGGGGACAGCGGAGGGGACGCGTCACCGCGTGGCCGTGTCACCGCGCGGCCGTGTCACCGTGTCACCCGCGGCGCCCGCCGCTCACCTGCAGGGCCACCTTGTAGAGCTGCGTCATGGTGAGGATGGCCTTCTTCACCACGTTGACGTTGTCGTCCTTGAGGAGCATGTTGAGGTTGGCGATGAGCTTGAGGAGCAGCTCGATGTCGCGCTTGCTGGGGACGAGGGGACAGGGTGACGCGCGCGGGGACGGCCTTGGGGACGCGGTGGCGCGCGTGGGACGCGCTCCTCACCAGGCCTCCTCGATGAAGCCCACCACGAACTTGCGCACCTCGCTGGACTTGTCCGCTTGGAAGGCGATGATCTCCTGCGGGACGCGGGGGACGCCTTGGGGACACCTGGGGGACACCTTGGGGACACCTGGGGGACACCTTGGGGACGCCCTGGGGACACTTGGGGACGCCTTGGGGACACTTGGGGATGCCTTGGGGACATTTGGGGATGCCTTGGGGACAGCTTGGGGATGCCTTGGGGACACCTGGGGGACACCTTGGGGACACCCGAGGACACTTGGGGATGCCTTGGGGATGCCTTGGGGACACCTTGGGGACACCTGGGGGACACCTTGGGGACACCCGAGGACACTTGGGGACGCCCAAGGACACTTGGGGATGCCTTGGGGACACCTTGGGGATGCCTTGGGGACATCTGAGGACATTTGGGGACACCTTGGGGATGCCCTGGGGACACTTGGGGATGCCCTGGGGACACTTGGGAGACACCTTTGGGATGCCCTGGGGACACTTGGGAGACATCCAAGGACACTTGGGGACACCTTGGGGACACCAGAGGACACTTGGGGACACTGTTAGGATGCCTGGGAATACTTGGGGACACCTTGGGGATACCCAAGGACACTTGGGGGTGCCTGGGGACACTTGGGGACACCTTGGGGACATCAGAGGGCACTTCGGGACACCTTGGGGATGCCTGGGGACACTTGGGGGACACCTGAGGACACTCGGAGATGCTTAGGGACACCCGAGGACACTTGGGGACACTTGGGGATGTCTTGGGGACACTTGGGAACACCCAAGGATACTTGGGGATACTTGGGGACACTTGGGGACACCCTGGGAATGCCTGGGGACACTTGGGGACACCTGAAGACACTTGGGGATACTTGGGGACACTTTGGGGATGGCTGGGGACACCTGGGAACACTTGGGGACACCCTAGGACACTTGGAGAGACACTTGGGGACACCCTGGAGACACTTGGCAACACTTTGAGGACACCTGGTGACACTTGAGGACATTGGGGAGGCTTCAGCACATCTGAGGATGCCTAAGGACACAGTTGGGGACACTTGGGGACACCCAAAGACACTTGGGGACACCTGAAGACACTTAAAGAAGCTTGGGGACACTTGGGGACACCTGAGGATGTCTGGGGACAACTGGGAGCACTTGGGGACACTTGGGGATGCCTGAGAGCACTTGGGGACACCGGGGGACATTTGGGGAGACACTTGGGGACACCTGAGGAAACTTGGGGACACCTGAGGATGTCTGGGGACACCTGGGAACAGTCGGGGACACCTTGGGGATGCCTGAGGACATTTGGGGACATCTTGGGGACACTTGAGAACACTTGGGGACACCTGAGGACACTTGGGGACACCTGAGGATCTCTGGGGACACCTGGGAACAGTTGGGGACACCTTGGGGATGCCTGAGGACATTTGGGGACATCTTGGGGACACTTGTGAACACTTGGGGACACCTGAGGACACTTGGGGATGCCTGAGGATCTCTGGGGACACCTGGGAACCGTTGGGGACACTTGGGGATGCCTGAGGACATTTGGGAGGGGACACTTGGGGACACCGGGGAACATTTGGGGAGACACTTGGGGACACCTTGGGGATCCCTGAGGACACTTGGGGACACCTGGGGACACCTTGGGGATGCCTGAGGACACTTGGGGATGCCTGAGGACACCCGGGGGTACACTTGGGGACACTTGGGGACACTTGGGGACACGGTGGCAGCGCTCACGTCCAGGAAGTTGTCCAGCAGCGTGGGGTCCTTGTTGATGATGAGCTCCTGCACCTGCAGGGGACAGGCGCTGGGGACAGCCCGCGGTGGCCTCGGGGACAAGTGCCACCCCCTCCCGCCCCGGCCACCGCCGTCCCCAGCGCGGGGACGGGGCTGTCACCTGCTTGAGGACGTTGATCTTGGAGTCGTTGCTGATGAGGGCGGCCTGGTTGAGGAGCTCCACGACCTGCGGGGACACGCGGGTGTCACCGCGTCACCCACGGGTGTCACCGCATCACCCTAAGGGTGTCACCACATCACCCCAAGGGCATCACTGTGTCACCCCGAGGGTGTTACCATGTCACCTGCGGGCGTCACCGCATTGGTGTCACATCACCCCGAGGGTGTCACCGTGTCACCCTGAGGGTGTCACCGCGTCACCCTGAGGGCATCACCGTGTCACCCCGAGGGTGTCACCACGTCACCCTGAGGATGTCACCATGTCACCGCATCGGTGTCACATCACCCCGAGGGTGTCACTGCGTCACCCACGGGTGTCACCGTGTCACCCCGAGGGTGTCACCACGTCACCCATGGGTGTCACGTCACCGTGTCGGTGTCACCGCATCACCCCAAGGGTGTCACCGTGTCACTGTGCGGGCATCACTGTGTCACCCGCAGGCGTCACCGCGTCACCCTGTGGCCAGGGACAGGGTGGCCCCAAGGACAATTCCTACAGGGACAGGGTGGCCCCAAGGCCGATCCCTCCGGGATCCAGCCCTAGTGGAGGCCGCTGGATCCGGGAGGCCACCGGGATCCCAATCCCGAATCCCAGGGATCCAGCACGGGCGGAGGCTGCCGGATCCAGGAGGTCATTGGGATTCCAATCCCAGGGATCCCACCCGGGTGGAAGCTGCCAGATCCAGGAGACCGCTGGGATCCTGATCCCAAATCCCAGGGATCCCACCCGGCTGGAGGCTGCTGGATTCGGGAGGCCGCCAGGATCCCAATCGCAAATCCCAGGGATTCCACCCGGGTGGAGGCCGCCAGATCTAGGAGGCCGCCGGGATCCCGATCCCAAATCCCAGGGATCCTGATCCCAAATCCCAGGGATTCCACCCAGGCAGAAGCCGCCGGATCCGGGAGGCCGCCGGGATCCCGATCCCAAATCCCAGGGATCCAGCCCGGGTGGAGGCCGCTGGGATCCCACCGGGCCGCCAATCCCGTTCCCGATCCCGCTCCCGATCCCGATCCCGCTCCCGCTCCCGCTCCCGTTCCCGCTCCCATCCCGCGCTCCGGAGCGCCGCGCGCACCCGCTCCGACGTGCTGGAGCCGTCGGCGGCGCCGGCCTCGTCCTCGGCGAAGAACTGGGAGGCGACGCTGGTGCGGGCGCCCTCGGCCGCCATGGCTGCCCCTACGGCATCCATAGGGGCCGTCCATACGTGCCCATCCATAGGGGCCCATCCATAGGGGCCCGTCCATACATGTCCATCCATAGGGGCCCATCCATACGTGCCCATCCATAGGGGCCCATCCATAGGGGCCCGTCCATACATGTCCATCCATAGGGGCCCATCCATACGTGCCCATCCATATGTGTCCATCCATAGGGGCCGTCCATACGTGCCCATCCATACGTGCCCATCCATAGGGGCCGTCCATACATGTCCATCCATAGGGGCCCGTCCATACATGTCCATCCATAGGGGCCCATCCATACGTGCCCATCCATATGTGTCCATCCATAGGGGCCGTCCATACGTGCCCATCCATACGTGCCCATCCATAGGGGCCCGTCCATACATGTCCATCCATACGTGCCCATCCATACGGGCCATCCATATGTGTCCATCCATACGGGCCCATCCATACGTGTCCATCCATAGGGGCCCATCCATACGTGTCCATCCATACGTGCCCGTCCATACGTGCCCATCCATAGGGGCCGTCCATACATGTCCATCCATACGTGCCCATCCATAGGGGCCCGTCCATACGTGCCCATCCATAGGGGCCGTCCATACATGCCCATCCATATGTGCCCATCCATAGGGGCCCATCCATACGTGCCCATCCATAGGGGCCCATCCATAGGGGCCGTCCATACGTGCCCATCCATATGTGTCCATCCATACGTGCCCATCCATAGGGGCCATCCATACGTGCCCATCCATAGGGGCCCATCCACACGTGCCCATCCATAGGGTCCCGTCCATATGTGCCCATCCATAGGGTCCCGTCCATACGTGCCCATCCATAGGGGCCCATCCATAGGGGCCGTCCATACATGCCCATCCATAGGGGCCCATCCACAGGGGCCCGTCCATAGGGGCCCATCCATACGTGCCCATCCATACGTGCCCATCCATAGGGGCCCATCCATACGTGCCCATCCATACGTGCCCATCCATACGTGCCCATCCATAGGGGCCGTCCATACGTGCCCATCCATACGTGCCCATCCATAGGGGCCCGTCCATACGTGCCCATCCATACGGGCCCATCCCTATCCCTCTCCATCCATACATCCCCCCATCCATACCACCCTCATCCCCCCATCTATACATTCCCCCATCTATACTTCCCCATCTACACATCTCCTGTCTATACATACCGCCACCTATATATTCTGCCTATACGTTCCCCACACACGCGTCCCCCATCCTATACATTCTGCGTCTATACATCCTACCACCTATACATGGTCTCTATACAGCTCTCGTCTATACATCCTGCTACTATACCTTGCACCATCTATACATCCTGTCTATACATCCCCTTCTCCTTTCACATTCCCTTCTACATCCATATCCCCCTTCCACCCCTATCCCCTCTATACATCCCACCATCTATACATCCCACCATCTATACATCCCTCTTTCCATCCATACCCCCTTCTCCATCCCCAGCCCCCATTTAAACACCCCCCATCCATACATCCTCATCTATATGTTCCCCTCTCCATTCCTATTTTTCCACCTATAGATCCCCCATCTATACATCACTCTCTTGCTCTATACCCCCTTTTCTACCCATATCCCTACCCATATATTCCCTCCACCATCCATACATCCCCCATCTATACACCCCTCCTCCATCTATACGGCCCTCGCTATACCACCCCTCTGCCCCCACCCCCTCAGTGCCCCCCCCAGCATACGGGGCCCTTCTGTCCCCTATATGTCACCCCCCTTATGCTATAGGCCCCCCTGTGGGTAGCCCAGGCCCCTCCATACAGGGCTGGGATGTCCCATATGGCCCCATAGGAGCCTCCTCCCACGTACCATGACCCCTATAGGGCCCTATATCACCCTCCCCATACTCCTGCCTATGCCAGCTCCTATATAGATGCCTTATATGTCTATAGGATCCCCAAATACCCTATATATCCCCCTCTAGAGCTGCCAGCCCAGCCTCTCCCCTATAGGCTCCTATAGAACCCCCTATAGGCTCCTCCAGGCCCTATGGAGCCCTACGTCCCACCCAGCCCCTTGCCCACGTATAGGGCCCTATAGAGGCACCTATAGCTGCTCCAGTCGCCTATAGGGTCCTCACCCCCCAGCCGGCCCCTATAGCCCCCCTGCCTCCCCCTATAGCCCATAGAGCTCCGGTCCTCCCTCCCTGTCCATAGGGCCCTATAGAACCTCCTCCTCCCCCATACAGCACCCTATAGAGGCCCTATAGGGCCTCCCCTCTCCTATAAAGACCCGTTCCCCCCGTCTCGCCTGTTCCGACCTTCCCGGCCCCGGAGCCCCGCGGGGCCCCCCAGACCCCTATAGGAGCCTATAGGAGCCTATAGGCCCCCGCCGCCCCCCCGGAGAGCCCGGGCTCCCGCCGCCCCGCGGGGCTTCCCGCCTCGCAGGGCCCACTCACCCCCCTCCCGACGCCCCTACGGGTCCCTATAGGCTCCTACGGGTTCCTATGGGTCCCTATAGGCCCCTATAGGCCCCTACGGGTGCCCACGAGGGCCGCCCCATCCCCCGTCACGGCCGCCCGCGCGCTCGGCGGCCCGCGCGCCCCCGGCGCATGCGCCGTGACGTCACGCCGCGGAAGCGGCGGGGCGGGAAGGCCACGCCCCCTTCTCCCAGACATGCGCAGGTGAGGAGCGGTCACGGCGGCGCGCATGCGCATAAGGGGCATGGCCGGAGTGGTGTTTTGCGCATGCGCAGCGGTGCGGAACTACAGCTCCCGGCAGGCCCCGCGCGGTCCCGCCCGCTCCGGGCTCCCCCCGTGCTCCAACCGCCCCTCGCAACAGTTCCGGCCCCCACAAGGACCCCCCCCCCCGCCGTGTGCAACAAACGCTCCAATTTGTGCAAAAAAACCTGTTTATTGCAGAAAGGGGGCGGAATATATATTCCGGAAAAGAAGAGCAAAAACCACAACATTTTCATTAAAGAAAATTACGAGAGAGACTTTCCCAAGGCCTCGTGCAAAGGGGGGGGTCGTGGGGGGCGCCCCCTCCCCCCAGCCCACGGGACACGAGTGGGGGCAGGGAAGGGTCGGGGGGGGGGGGGGCGGGTGTCACAGGCCACATGTGTCCCCCCCCTCCCCCCCCGCGGTGTCACGTGGGGCTGGGGACATGGGGGGGGGACACGGGGTCCTGTCCCCCCCCCGCCCATTACTGCGGGGGCGGGGCTTAAAGAACAAAAGCAGGAGAAGGGGAGGGCCCGGGGCCCCAAATAAGGGAAATGGGCGGGGCCTGTGTCCTGGGGGCGGGGCCTGGGCCCGAGGGGGCGGGGCCTGGGCC
>NW_028289878.1:0-41139 GCF_059628265.1 Tinamus guttatus | reverse complement strand
GGGAATGTGGATGGGAATGTGGGGATGGGAATGGGAATGTGGGAATGGGAATGCGGGGAGCTGGGAATGGGGGTGGGAATGGGGACGGGAATGCGGGAATGGGGACGGGGGGATCCGGGAATGGGGCTGGGGGGGTCTGGGAAGGGCCCTGGCGTCCGGGCGGGCTCTGACCCCGCCCCCTGACCCTGCCCCCGTGACCCCGCCCCCGTGACCCCGCCCCCTGACCCCGCCCCTCTCCCCAGGCCGGCCCCCTCCTCTGTGGCGGCCTCGGTCTCTTCTGCGGCCCCTTCTACTACCAGGCCCTGAGCGGGGACCCGGCGCTGGGCGGGGCCGCCCCGGTGGGCGGGGTCCCTGCTCATCCTGGGCTGGGCGGCCATGGCGCTCTGAGGGGCGGGGCCTCAACGGGGGGCGGGGCTTCATCCCGAGGGGCGGGGCCGCCATGGCGCTCTGAGGGGCGGGGCCTCACCGGGGGGCGGGGCTTCATCCCGAGGGGCGGGGCTTCCCGGCTCATCCTGGGCTGGGCGGCCATGGCGCTCTGAGGGGCGGGGCTTCACCCGGGGGGCGGGGCCTCACCCCGAGGGGCGGGGCTTCATCCCGAGGGGCGGGGCTTCCCTGCTCATCCTGGGCTGGGCGGCCATGGCGCTCTGAGGGGCGGGGCCTCACCCGGGGGGCGGGGCCTCACCCCGAGGGGCGGGGCTTCACCCCCCCCCGTGGGCGGGTCCCTGCTCATCCTGGGCTGGGCCGCCATGGCGCTCTGAGGGGCGGGGCTTCACCCGGGGGGCGGAGCCTCCCCTCCCGTGGGGCGGGGCTTCCCCTTTAAGGGACGTGTTGCTCCTTGAAGGGGCGGGGCCTCCCATGGGAGGGGCGGGGCCCCACCTCCCAGGGGCGGAGCTTCCACCCCCGGGGCGGGGCTTCCCTCCCAGGGGCGGAGCCTCATCTCAAAGGGGGCGGCACTTCCCCTTTAAGGGATGTGTTTCCTTTTTAAGGGATGTGCTTCCCCTTGAAGGGGCGGGGCTTCCCTCCAAGGGGCGGGGCCTCCCCCTGAGAGGAGGTGGAGCTTCCCCTTGAGGGGGCGGGGCCTCCTCTAGAAGGGGCGGTGCTTCCCCTTTAAGAGGCGGCGCTTCTCCTTTAAGGGGCGGTGTTTACCCTTTAAGGGGCGGAGCTTCCTCTTTAAGGGGCGGTGTTTACCCCTTTAAGGGGCGGAGCTTCTTTAAGGGGCTGCGTTTCCCCTTTAAGGGGCGACCCCCCCCCCTTTAAGAGGCTGCGTTTCCCTTTTAAGGGGCGCGTTTCCCCTTTAAGAGGCGGAGCTTCCCCAGCCCCTGCCCCGCCCCTCCATTGGGTTGAGCTCCTGGGTCCTGATTGGCCCGGAGTCCCGCAGGGCGCTCGGCCAATGGGAACGCGGCTTCTCCCGCTGCCGCCTCCCTATTGGCTGCGGCCAACGGCGGCGGTTGCGTCACGGCCGTCGCTGGGCAACGGCCAATGGGGGCGCGAGGCGCTGCCTGGGAGGGGTTGGAGGCTCCTGATTGGCCGGCGGGCGCCCCGCCCCCTGTTCTGATGACCAATAAAAATCAGGGAATGCGGCGGCGTCGACGTCATGGGGGGGGCGGGGCCAAGAGCGCGGGCGGGGGGGGGGGAGGGTCTGACCCCCCCCCCCCCCATGGGGCCCCATAGAGCCCTGTAGACCCCCCATAGAGCCCTATAGGCCCATAGATCCCTATAGACCCCCATAGAGCCCTATAGACCCCCCATAGAGCCCCCTCCATGCCCCGTAGAGCCCTATAGGCCCCATAGAGCCCTATAGACCCCCATAGAGCCCTATAGACCCCCCATAGAGCCTATAGACCCCCATAGAGCTCTATAGACCCCCCTATAGAGCCCCTTCCCTGCCCCATAGAGCCCTATAGGTCCCCATAGAGCCCTATAGACCCCCATAGAGCTCTATAGACGCCCCATAGAGCCCCCTCCCTGCCCCATAGAGCCCTATAGGTCCCCCATAGAGCCCTATAGACCCCCCATAGAGCCCCCCCACGCCCCATAGAGCCCTATAGACCCCCCCATAAAGCCCCCCCACGCCCCATAAAGCCCTATAGACCCCCATGGAGCCCTATAGACCCCCCTATAGAGCCCCCTCCCTGCCCCATAGAGCCCTATAGGTCCCCATAGAGCCCTATAGACCCCCATAGAACCCCCTGCCTGCCCCATAGAGCCCTATAGGCCCCCATAGAGCCCTATAGATGCCCCATAGAGCTCCCTTCCTGCCCCATAGAGCCCTATAGGCCCCATAGAGCCCTATAGATCCCCCCATAGAGCCTCCCCACGCCCCATAGAGCCCTATAGGCCCCCATAGAGCCCTATAGAGCCCGCATAGAGCCCTAATAGATCCCATAGAGCCCTATAGACCCCCCAAAAAGCCCCCTCCCTGCCCCATAGAGCCTTATAGGTCCCCATAGAGCCCTATAGACCCCCATAGAGCCCTATAGATCCCCCATAGAGCCCCCTCCCTGCCCCATAGAGCCCTATACACCCCCCATACAGCCCTATAGACCCCCATAGAGCCCCCTCCCTGCCCATAGAGCCCTATAGGCTCCCATAGAGCCCTATAGACCCCCCATAGAGCCCCCTCCCTGCCCCATAGAGCCCTAATAGGCCCCCATAGAGCCCTATAGACCCCCCCATAGAGCCCCCTCCCTGCCCCATAGAGCCCTATAGCTCTCCATAGAGCCCTATAGACCCCATAGAGCCCTATAGACCCCCCAAAAAGCCCCCTCCCTGCCCCATAGAGCCTTATAGGTCCCCATAGAGCCCTATAGACCCCCATAGAGCCCCCCACGCCCCATAGAGCCCTATAGGTCCCCATAGAGCGCTATAGACCCCCCATAGAACCCCCTTCATGCCCCATAGAGCCCTATATGCCGCCATAGAGCCCTATAGGCCCCCATAGAGCCCTATAGGGCCCTCTCCCTGCCCCATAGAGCCCTATAGACCCCCCATAGAGCCCTATAGACCCCCCAAAAAGCCCCTCCTGCCCCATAGAGCCTTATAGGTCCCCATAGAGCCCTGTAGACCCCCATAGAGCCCTATAGGCCCCCATAGAGCCCTATAGATCCCCCATAGAGCTCCCTCCCTGCCCCATAGAGCCCTATAGGCCCCCATAGAGCCCTATAGACCCCCCATAGAGCCTCCCACGCCCCATAGAGCCCTATAGAGCCCCCATAGAGCCCCCTCCCTGCCCCATAGAGCCCTATAGGCCCCCATAGAGCCCTATAGACCCCCCCTATAGAGCCCCCTCCTGCCCCATAGAGCCCTATAGGCCCCCATAGAGCCCTATAGACCCCCCATAGAGCCTCCCACGCCCCATAGAGCCCTATAGGCCCCCATAGAGCCCTATAGACCCCCCATAGAGCCCTATAGGGCCCTCTCCCTGCCCCTTAGAGCCCTATAGACCCCCCATAGAGCCCTATAGACCCCCCAAAAAGCCCCTCCCTGCCCCATAGAGCCCTATAGGTCCCCATAGAGCCCTATAGACCCCCCATAGAACCCCTGCCTGCCCCATAGAGCCCTATAGGCCCCCATAGAGCCCTATAGACGCCCCATAGAGCTCCCTTCCTGCCCCATAGAGCCCTATAGATCCCCCCATAGAGCCTCCCCACGCCCCATAGAGCCCTATAGGCCCCCATAGAGCCCTATAGAGCCCCCATAGAGCCCTATAGATCCCATAGAGCCCTATAGACCCCCCAAAAAGCCCCCTCCCTGCCCCATAGAGCCTTATAGGTCCCCCATAGAGCCCTATAGACCCCCATAGAGCCCTATAGGCCCCCATAGAGCCCTATAGATCCCCCATAGAGCCCCCTCCCTGCCCATAGAGCCCTATACACCCCCCCATAGAGCCCTATAGACCCCCATAGAGCCCCCTCCCTGCCCCATAGAGCCCTATAGGCTCCCATAGAGCCCTATAGACCCCCCAAAAAGCCCCCTCCCTGCCCCATAGAGCCTTATAGGTCCCCATAGAGCCCTATAGACCCCCATAGAGCCCTATAGATCCCCCATAGAGCTCCCTTTCTGCCCCATAGAGCCCTATAGACGCCCTATAGAGCCCCCTCCCTGCCCCATAGAGCCCTATAGGCCCCCATAGAGCCCTATAGACCCCCCATAGAGCCCCCTCCTGCCCCATAGAGCTCTATAGGCCCCCATAGAGCCCTATAGACCCCCCCCTATAGAGCCCCCCACGCCCATAGAGCCCTATAGATCCCCCATAGAGCCCCCTCTCTGCCCCATAGAGCCCTATGGGACCCCCCCCCACAGCCCCATAGAGACCTATTGGCCCCCATAGGCCCCCCCCCCCATGCCCATAGACCCCCCCCCCCCCCCATAGACTCCAGGCCAGGGCGGGTTCAGCCCCGCGGCGGGGCCTTTATTCGGGGGCGGGGCGAGGGGCGGGGCTCGTACAAACGTGGGCGGGGCCGTATCAAAAGGGGGCGGGGCGGGGGCGGGGCTAGAAGAAGTCGACGTCGTCGGGGGCGTCCAGGTCGCGGTACTCGACGATGGCCCTGGGGTCCCCGCGGACCAGCCTGGGGGGACAGCGGCGCGTGGGGCCCAAAACGGCCCCGAAACGGCCAGAAATGGCCCCAAACACCCCAAAAACACCCCAAAACGGCCCCGAAACACCCCCAAATGGCCCCGAAACACCCCAAAAGGGCCCGAAACACCCTGAAATGGCCCTGAAACACCCCAAAACGGCCCTGAACACCCCGAAACACTCTGGAATGGCCCCAAAATGGCCCAGAATGGTCCCGAAACACCCCAAAATGGCCCAAGACGGCCCCAATACACCCCTAAACGGCCTCAAAAAAACCCTAAATGGCCGGAATGGCCCCAAAACACCCCAAAACACGGCGCCGGAACACCCCGAAACACTCTGGAATGGCCCCGAAACACCCCAAAACACCCCAAAACAGCCCCAGAATGGCCCGAAACACTCTGGAATGGCCCCAAAATGGTCCAGAACGGTCCCGAAACACCCCGAAATGGCCCCGAAACACCTCGAAAGGCCCCAATACACCCCTAAATGGCCTCAAAAAAAAACCCCTAAATGCCCCGAAATGGCCCCAAAACACCCTGAAATGGCCCCAAAACACCCTAAAACACCCCAAAACGGCCCCGGAACACCCCGGAATGGCCCGAAACACTCTGGAATGGCCCCAAAATGGCCCAGAACGGTCCCGAAACACCCCAAAATGGCTCCAAAACACCCCGAAACGGCCCCAAAACACCCCTAAACGGCCTCGAAACACCCCTAAATGGCCCGAAACGGTCCCAAAACACCCTAAAAAGCCCCTATACACCCCTAAATGGCCTCAAAAAAACCCCGAAATGGCCCCCAAACACCCTGAAACGCCCCAAAAGGGCCCCGGAACACCCCGGAATGGCCCGAAACACTCTGGAATGGCCCCAAAATGGCCCACAACGGTCCCAAAACACCCCAAAATGGCCCCGGAACACCAGGAAACACCCCAAAACTGCCCCAATACACCCCGAAATGGCCCCAAAACACCCTGAAACCCCCCCAAAATGCCCCCAAACACCCCAAAACGGCCCCAGAACACCCCGGAATGGCCCGAAACACTCTGGAAAGGCCCCAAAATGGCCCAGAACGGTCCCAAAACACTCCAAAATGGCCCCGAAACACCCCAAAACGGCCCAAATACACCCCGATATGGCCCCAAAACACCCCAAAAGGCCCAGTACACCCCTTAATGGCCTCAAAAAACTCCTAAATGGCCCGAAATGGCCCCAAAACACCCTGAAATGGCCCCCAAAACACCCCAAAACGGCCCCAAAACACCCTGAAACACCCAAAAGGGCCCCAAAACACCCCAAAACTGCCCCAGAACACCCCGGAATGGCCCGAAACACTCTGGAATGGCCCCAAAATGGCCCAGAATGGTCTCGAAACACCCCAAAACGGCCCCGAAACACCTGGAACAGCCCCAAAACACCCCCGATCCCCCAAAACCGGCTTTCCCACCCCAAAACGCTCTGGAATTGGCTCTCCCGCCCCAAAATTGACTTTCCCGCCCCAAAACATCCCCAGGATCAGCTTTCCTGCCCCAAAATCGCCTTTTCCACCCCAAAATCGGCTTTCCCAACCCAAAACGCCCCGGAACTGCCCTGGAATGTGGATCCTGCCCCAAAACACCCCCAAAATGTGGAGTCACACCCCAAAATGTGGAGTCCCACCCCAAAATGTGGAGTCCCAGCCCAAAATGTGGAGTCCCAGCCCAAAATACCCCAGAATGGGGTTCCCAGCCCAAAAACGTTTCCAAATTTGCCCAATTTCCTCTGCCCGGGGGGTTTCCCCCCCTCCCCCTGGGTTTTCCTGCCCCTTCCCGGTCGTTTTCCCACCCCCTTCCCGGTATTCCCATCCCCCCCCCCCCCCACCCGGTATTCCCGGTATTCCCACCTGGATCGGGCCTTGCTCCCGCCCCCTCCCCAGGTATTCCGCCCCCCCTTCCCGGTATTCCCGGTATTCCCCACCTGGATCGGGCCTCGCTCCCATACCCCCCCCCCGGTATTCCCGCCCCCCTTTCCCGGTATTCCCGGTATTCCCACCTGGATCGGGCCTTGCTCCCGCCCCCTCCCCAGGTATTCCGCCCCCCCTTCCCGGTATTCCCGGTATTCCCACCTGGATCGGGCCTTGCTCCCGTACCCCCCCCCCCGGTATTCCCGCCCCCCTTTCCCGGTATTCCTGGTATTCCCGTATTCCCACCTGGATCGGGCCTTGCTCCCGTACCCCCCCCCCGGTATTCCCGGTATTCCCGGTATTCCCACCTGGATCGGGCCTTGCTCCCGTACCCCCCCCCGGAAGCTCTCGTAGTTGCCCCTCCCGGCTCCGTAGGGACCGGGGGGGTAGGGGGGGCCGCCTGGGGGGGGAGGGGGGGTGAGACACCCCCGTGACCCCCCCCCGCCTCATTGACACCCCTTGGCCCCGCCCCCTCCCCCCCAGAGCCCCCCTTGGCCCCGCCCCTCCCCACATCCCCCCATTGACCCCCCCTTTGGCCCGCCCCCCTCCCCCCCCGAGCCCCCCTTGGCCCGCCCCTCCCCACAGCCCCCCCCGCCTCATTGACCCCCCTTTGGCTCCGCCCCCTCCCCCGAGCCCCCCTTGGCCCCGCCCCTCCCCAACCCCCCACCTCATTGACCCCCCTTGGCCCCGCCCACCCCCAGCCCCTCCCACCTCATTGACCCCCCCTTGACCCCGCCCACTCTCCCCCCAGCCCCCCCATTAACCCCCCTTAGGCCCCGCCCACTTCTCCCACAGCCCCCGCATTCGCATAGACCCCGCCCCCAAGCCCCGCCCAGTCCTATAGACCCCCGCCCCTGCCCTCACTCCCATAGGCCCCGCCCACATTGCCCCTCCCACCCCGGTGCCCCGCCCCCTCCCAAATACCCCGCCCCCGTGCCTCTCCATGCCCCGCCCACTCGCAGGCCCCGCCCCCGTGTCTCTCCCCATGCCCCGCCCACTCCCATAGACCCCCCCCCCCCGCAGACCCGCCCCATGCCCATTGTCCCTTCCCTGGTGCCCCGCCCCCTCCCGCAGGCCCCCGCCCCCTCCCGCAGGCCCCGCCCCCTCCCGCAGGCCCCGCCCCCTCTCACCGCCGTATCCCAGCAGGGGGGGGCGGGGCTGCCCATAGGGCATCATCCCCCTGCGGCGCCTGGGGGGGGGTAGGGCAGCCCCGGGGACATCCCTGGGGGACAATGGGGACAATGGGGACAATGAGAACAATGGGGACAACGGGGACAACGGGGACATTGGGGACACCCTGGGGGGGGGCAGCCCCGGGGACATCCCTGGGGACAGCGGGGACAATGAGGACATTGGGGGACAATGGGGACAATGGGGACACCCGGGGGGGCAGCCCCGGCGACATCCCTGGGGGACAACGGGGACAATAAGGACAATGGGGACATTGGGGATAATGGGGACACTGGGGACAATGAGGACAATGGGGACAACGGGGACACTGGGGACAATGGGGACACCCTGGGGGGCAGCCCTGGGGACATCCCTGGGGACAACGGGGACATTGGGGACACCCAGCGGGGGGGGGGCAGCCCCGGGAACATTAGGGACAATGGGGACACTGGGGACACCCAGCGAGGGGGGGGGGGGGGGGACATGGGAGGACCCAAAGCCCAAGGGGGGGACAAAGGGGGTGACCCCAACCCGGGGGGGGGGGAGGACATGGAGCCCGTGGGACCCGCGGAGGGGGCGTAAGGGGACCCTGGGGGGACACAGAGGGTGACAAAGGGACACAGAGGGGACATGTGGGGACACAGGGTGACAAAGGGACATGGAGGTGACACAAGGGGGCGTGAAAGGGACACAAGGTGACACGGGGGACACAGGGGACATAAGGGGACATGGGGAGGACACGGGGGACACAAAGGGACACAAAGGGACACAAGGGGCCACGAGGGGACACAAGGGGACGCGAGGGGACATGGGGAGGACATGGGGGGACAGAAAGGGATATGAGGGGACACAAGGGACACACAAAGGGACACAAGGAACCATGAGGGGACACAGGGGACACGAGGGGACACAGGAGGCCACGATGGGCCACAAAGGGACATGAGGGGACACAAGGACACACGAGGGGACACAAAGGGACATGAGGGGACATGAGGGGACACAAGGGGCTGCAGGGGGGGACACAGGGGCCACAAAGGGACACGAGGGGACACAAGGGGACATGAGGGGACACAAGGGGACACACGAGGGGACACAGAGGGACACGAGGGGCCACAAAGGGACACACAAAGGGACACAAGGGGACACAAAGGGACACAAGGAGCCACAAGGGACCACAAAGGGACTTGAGGGGACACAAGGAGGACATGGGGGGACACAGGGTGACACAAAGGGACACAAAGGGACACAAAGGGACAGAAGGGACACACAAAGGGACACAAGGGGACACAAGGGGACATGAGGGGCCACAAGGGCCAAACAAGGGGACACAAAGGGAGACGAGGGGCCACAAAGGGCCACCAAGGGACACGGGGGGACACGAGGGGCCACAAGGAGCCACAAGGGGACACAAAGGGACACAAGGGCCACACGAGGGGACACAAAGGGACACGAGGGGACACAGGGTGACACAGGGTGACACAAAGGGACACGAGGGGACACAAGGGACACAAAGGGACACAAGGGGACACAAGGGGACACAGGGAGGACACAAGGGGACACAAGGGGACACAAAGGGACACAGGATGACACAGGGTGACACAAAGGGCCACAAGGGGACATGAAGGGCTACAAGGAGGACATGGGGGGACACAGGGTGACACAAAGGGACACAGGGTGACACAAAGGGACACAAAGGGACACAAAGGGACATGAGGGGACACAGGGAGGACACAAGGGGACACAGGGTGACACAAGGGGACACAGGGTGACACAAAGGGACACAAGGGGACACGAGGGGACACAAAGGGACACGAGGGGACACAGGGTGACACAGGGTGACACAGGGTGACACAAAGGGACACGAGGGGACACAAGGGACACACGGGGACACAAAGGGACACAAGGGGACACAGGGAGGACACAAGGGGACACAAGGGGACATGGGGACACACAAAAGGACACGAGGGGACACAAAGGGACACAAGGGACACACAGGGACACACAAGGGACACAAGGAGGACACAAGGGGACATGAGGGGACACAGGGTGACACAAGGAGGACACAAAGGGACATGAGGGGACACAAAGGGACACAAGGGCCACATGAGGGGCCATGGGGACACACAAAGGGACACGAGGGGACAGAAGGGCCACACAAGGGACACAAGGAGGACACAAGGGGACACGAGGGGACACAAGGGGACACAAAGGGACACAAAGGGCCACGAGGGGGGTCCCACGCACCGTGCGCGGGGCCGGGCGGCCCCCCCTTCCCCTCGGGCAGCGCCGGGCGCTTGGGGTCCAGCAGGAAGTTGTTGAAGAACAGGACCTCCTTGCGCACCTCGGCCACCTTGTCGCCGTGCTTGTTGAAGATGTGCTTGCGCACGAACTCGGGGCCCTGCGCGACAGGCGGCGGCGTCAGGCGGCGTCACCCGGCGTCAGCCGTGTCTGCCGGTGTCACCCGCGTCCGGCTGTGACACGTGGTGTGGCTGTGAGGGGCCTCCGAGTGATGCCCCCCCCACCACCACCACTGGGGTGAGCAACCGGATCCAGTGTCACCCGGTGTCACCCGGCGTCCTCCAGTGTCACCCGGCATCACCCGGTGTCACCCACGTCAGCTGGTGTCACCCAGTGTCACTCACGTCACCCAGTGTCATCCGCATCACCCGGTGTCCCCGTGTCACCCGGTGTCACCCGGCGTCAGCCGTGTCTGCTGGTGTCACCCGCATCCGGCTGTGACGCGCGGTGTGGCTGTGAGGGGCCTCCAAGTGACACCCCCCCCGCCCTGCTCTAACCAACTGGATCTGGTGTCACCCGGTGTCACCCGGCATCCTCCAGTGTCACCCGGCGTCACTCATGTCACCTGGTGTCACCCAGCGTCACCCACATCACCTAGTGTCACCCGCGTCCCCCTGTGTCACACGGTGTCACCCGGCGTCAGCCGTGTCTGCTGGCGTCACCCGCGTCCGGCTGTGACACGCGGTGCGGCTGTGAGCGGCCTCCGAGTGACACCCCCCCCCCCGCCCTGCCCTAACCAACTGGATCCAGTGTCACCCGGTGTCACCCGGCATCCTCCAGTGTCACCCGGCGTCACCCGGTGTCACTCATGTCAGCTGGTGTCACCCAGCGTCACCCACATCACCTAGTGTCACCCGGTGTCACCCGCGTCACCCATGCCCCTCTGTGTCACACGGTGTCACCCGGCGTCAGCCGTGTCTGCTGGTGTCACCCGCGTCCGGCTGTGACACGTGGTGCGGCCACAAGGGGCCTGTGAGTGATGACCCCCCTGCTCTGGCCTAACCAACCGGATCTGGTGTCACCCGGTGTCACCCGGCATCCTCCAGTGTCACCCGGCGTCACCCGGTGTCACTCATGTCAGCTGGTGTCACCCAGCGTCACCCACATCACCTAGTGTCGCCCGGTGTCACCCGCGTCACCCATGCCCCTCTGTGTCACCCGGTGTCACCCGGCGTCAGCCGTGTCTGCCGGTGTCACCCGCGGCCGGCTGTGACGCGCGGTGCGGCCGTGAGGGGCCTCCGAGTGATGCCCCCACCACCACTGGGGTGAGCAACCGGATCCGGTGTCACCCGGTGTCACCCGGCATCCTCCAGTGTCACCCGGCGTCACTCATGTCACCTGGTGTCACCCAGTGTCACTCACGTCACCCAGTGTCACCCGGTGTCACCCGCGTCCCCCTGTGTCACACGGTGTCACCCGGCGTCAGCCGTGTCCGCCGGCGTCACCCGCGTCCGGCTGTGACACGTGGTGCGGCCGTGAGGGGCCTCCAAGTGACACCCCCCCCCGCCCTGCCCTAACCAACTGGATCTGGTGTCACTCGGTGTCACCCGGCATCCTCCAGTGTCACCCGGCGTCACCCAGTGTCACCCACGTCAGCTGGTGTCACCCAGTGTCACCCACATCACCTAGTGTCACCCGGTGTCACCCGCGTCCCCCTGTGTCACACGGTGTCACCCGGCGTCAGCCATGTCCGCTGGTGTCACCCGCGTCCGGCTGTGACACGTGGTGCGGCCACAAGGGGCCTGCGAGTGATGACCCCCCTGCTCCGGCCTAACCAACCGGATCTGGTGTCACCCGGCGTCACCCACATCCTCCGGTGTCACCCGGTGTCACCCGGCAACAGCCACATCATCCAGTGTCACCCATGTCACCCACATCCCCGTGTCACACAGTGTCACTCGTGTCACCCGGTGTCACCCGCTTCCCCCACGTCAGCTGGTGTCACCCACATCCCCGTGTCACCCAGTGTCCCTTACAGGGTGTCACACAGTGTCACTCGCGTCACCCGGTGTCACCCACATCCCCCTGTGCCATGCGGTGTCACCGTGAGGCGCCTGTAGCCGCCATTGGTGCTGCTGAGGTAACCGAACCGGGGCAGTTTTTGCCTCCCTTTTCGCTGTTTTTTCCCCATTCCCTGCCCATTTCTCCCCGTTTTTGCCCATTTCTCCCCGTTTTTGCCCATTTTTGCCCATTTTCCTCCCATTTTCCACCAGTTTTGCCCCGCACCTTGAACTTCTTGCCGCTCAGGAGACACAGCCACTTGTCCTTGACCGTTTCCCCCCATTTCTCCCCATTTTTGCCCATTTCTCCCTGTTTTTGCCCATTTTTGCTCATTTTTGCCCATTTTTACCCATTTTCACCTGTTTTTGCCCATTTCTCCCCGTTTTTGCCCATTTTTGCCCGTTTTCCCCCCGTTTTTCCCCGTTTTTCACCTTGAACTTCTTCCCGCTCAGGGGGCACAGCCACTTGTCCTTGCCCAGCTCCTGCGTTTCCCATTTCTCCCCATTTCTCCCCATTTTTACCCATTTTCCCCGTTTTCGCTCGTTTTTTGCCCATTTTTCCCCCGTTTTTCCCCATTTCCCCCGTTTTTCACCTTGAACTTCTTCCCGCTCAGGGGGCACAGCCACTTGTCCTTGCCCAGCTCCTGCATTTCCCATTTCTCCCCGTTTTTGCCTGTTTTTACCCATTTTACCCGTTTTCGCCCGTTTTTTACCCGTTTTCACCCATTTTTTCCCGTTTCTCGCGATTTTTCACCTTGAACTTCTTCCCGCTCAGGGGGCACAGCCACTTGTCCTTGCCCAGCTCCTGCGTTTCCCATTTCTCCCCATTTCTCCCCGTTTTAACCCATTTTTCCCGTTTTCGCTCATTTTTTGCCCGTTTTTGCCCATTTTCCCCCCGTTTTTCCCCGTTTTTCACCTTGAACTTCTTCCCGCTCAGGGGGCACAGCCACTTGTCCTTGCCCAGCTCCTGCGTTTCCCATTTCTCCCCGTTTTTGCCCATTTCTCCCCATTTTTGCCAATTTTTCCCGTTTTCGCTCGTTTTTGCCGTTTTTGCCCATTTTTGCCCATTTTCGCCCGGTTTTCACCTTGAACTTCTTCCCGCTCAGGGGGCACAGCCACTTGTCCTTGCCCAGCTCCTGTGTTTCCCATTTCTCCCCGTTTCTCCCCATTTTTACCCATTTTTCCCGTTTTCGCTCGTTTTTTGCCGTTTTTGCCCATTTTTGCCCATTTTCCCCCCGTTTTTCCCCGTTTTTCACCTTGAACTTCTTCCCGCTCAGGGGGCACAGCCACTTGTCCTTGCCCAGCTCCTGCGTTTCCCATTTCTCCCCGTTTTTGCCCATTTCTCCCCATTTTTACCCATTTTTCCCGTTTTTTCCCGTTTTTGCCCATTTTTCCCCCGTTTTTGCCCATTTTCCCCCGGTTTTCACCTTGAACTTCTTCCCGCTCAGGGGGCACAGCCACTTGTCCTTGCCCAGCTCCTGCGTTTCCATTTCTCCCCATTTTTACCCATTTTTCCCGTTTTTGCCCATTTTTTGCCGTTTTTGCCCATTTTCACCCGTTTTCCCCCGTTTTTCACCTTGAACTTCTTCCCGCTCAGGGGGCACAGCCACTTGTCCTTGCCCAGCTCCTGCGTTTCCCATTTCTCCCCATTTCTCCCCATTTTTACCCATTTTTCCCGTTTTTGCCCGTTTTTGCCCATTTTTGCCCATTTTCCCCGGTTTTCACCTTGAACTTCTTCCCGCTCAGGGGGCACAGCCACTTGTCCTTGCCCAGCTCCTGCGTTTCCCATTTCTCCCCATTTCTCCCCATTTTTACCCATTTTTACCCGTTTTTCCCGTTTTCGCTCGTTTTTTGCCGTTTTTGCCCATTTTTGCCCATTTTCGCCCGGTTTTCACCTTGAACTTCTTCCCGCTCAAGGGGCACAGCCACTTGTCCTTGCCCAGCTCCTGCGTTTCCCATTTCTCCCCATTTTTGCCCATTTTTCCCGTTTTCGCTCATTTTTTGCCCGTTTTTGCCCATTTTTGCCCGTTTTTCCCCGTTTTTCACCTTGAACTTCTTCCCGCTCAGGGGGCACAGCCACTTGTCCTTGCCCAGCTCCTGCGTTTCCCATTTCTCCCCATTTCTCCCCATTTTTACCCATTTTTCCCGTTTTTGCCCGTTTTTGCCCATTTTCCCCCCGTTTTTGCCCATTTCCCCCGTTTTTCACCTTGAACTTCTTCCCGCTCAGGGGGCACAGCCACTTGTCCTTGCCCAGCTCCTGCGTTTCCCATTTCTCCCCATTTCTCCCCATTTTTGCCCATTTTTCCCGTTTTTGCCCTTTTTTGCCCTTTTTTGCCGTTTTCACCCATTTTTGCCCGTTTTCCCCCGTTTTTCACCTTGAACTTCTTCCCGCTCAGGGGGCACAGCCACTTGTCCTTGCCCAGCTCCTGCGTTTCCCATTTCTCCCCAATTCTCCCCATTTTTACCCATTTTTACCCATTTTTCCCGTTTTCGCTCGTTTTTTGCCCGTTTTTGCCCATTTTTCCCGTTTTTGCCCGTTTTTGCCCATTTTCCCCCCTTTTTTCCCCGTTTTTCACCTTGAACTTCTTCCCGCTCAGGGGCACAGCCACTTGTCCTTGCCCAGCTCCTGCGTTTCCCATTTCTCCCCATTTTTGCCCATTTTTCCCGTTTTTGCCCGTTTTTGCCCATTTTCCCCCCGTTTTTCCCCGGTTTTCACCTTGAACTTCTTCCCGCTCAGGGGGCACAGCCACTTGTCCTTGCCCAGCTCCTGCGTTTCCCATTTCTCCCCGTTTTTGCCCATTTCTCCCCATTTTTACCCGTTTTTGCCTGTTTTCGCTCATTTTTTGCCCGTTTTTGCCCATTTTCCCCCCGTTTTCCCCCGGTTTTCACCTTGAACTTCTTCCCGCTCAGGGGGCACAGCCACTTGTCCTTGCCCAGCTCCTGCGTTTCCCATTTCTCCCCGTTTTTGCCCATTTCTCCCCATTTTTACCCATTTTTCCCGTTTTCGCTCGTTTTTTGCCCGTTTTCGCCCATTTTTGCCCATTTTCGCCCATTTTTCACCTTGAACTTCTTCCCGCTCAGGGGGCACAGCCACTTGTCCTTGCCCAGCTCCTGGGTGTTGGCGCTCACGAACTTCTCCACCTCGAGCTCGGGGTCCTTGCGCCCCATTCGCTGGGCGTCCTCGTCCGACAGCGGCTCCCGGGCGCTCAGCAGGGGGGACAGTCGCTCCTCGAACGTCTTCTGCCACTCGGCCACTGCGGGGACACGCGGGGACGTCACCCGGAGCGGTGGTGACAACCGCTCCTCGAAGTCCTGTGCCGCCTGGCGGCTGCGGGGACGCTGGGAGTGTCACCTGGAGTGTCACCCGGAGCGTCACCGAAAATGTCACCCGGAGTGTCGCCTGGAGCGTCACCCAAAATGTTACCCGGAGTGTCACTCGGAATGTCACCCGGAGTGCTACCCGAAAGATCACCTGGAGTGTCACCCAAAATGTCATTCAGAATGTCACCCGAAAGGTCATCTGGAGTGTCACCTGGAGTGTCACCCAAAAGGTCACCCAGAGCGTCACCCAAAATGCTACCCTGAGTGTCACCCAGAATGTCACCCAAAATGTCACCTAGAGTGTCACCTGGAATGTCACCCAAAATGTCATCCAGAGTGTCACCTGGAATGTCACCCGAAAGGTCACCCGGAGTGTCACCCGGAATGTCACCCTGAGTGTCATCCGGAGCGTCACCCAGAATGTCACCCGAAAGGTCACCTGGAGTGTCACCCGGAATGTCCCCCAGAGTGTCACCTGGAGTGTCACCCAGAATGTCACCCAAAGTGTCACTTGGAGCGGCCCCGAGGGCCTCGGCGATGGTGACAACCGCTCCTGCGCTGCCTGGTGACTGCGGGGATGCTGGAGTGTCACCTGGAATGTCACCCAGAATGTCACCCAAAGTGTCACCCAAAAGGTCACCCGGAGTGTCATCCAAAATGCCACCCTGAGTGTCATGTGGAATGTCACCTGAAAGGTCACCCGGAGTGTCACCCGGAATGTTACCCAGAGTGTCACACAAAAAGTCACCTGGAGTGTCACCCAAAATGTCACCTGGAATGTCACCCGGAATGTCACCCAAAATGTCACCGAGTGTCACCCAGAATGTCACCCAAAATGCCACGCGAAGTGTCACCCAAAATGTCACCCGGAGTGTCGTTGCACGCACAACCGCGCACCCGGGAGCAGCTCCCGCACACTCAGCAGCGGCAACAACCGCCCCTCAAAGGCGCCGCTCCGTCACCGCGACCGTCACCGGGAGCGTCGCCGCGGCGACGCAGCACAACCGCGCGGCGGCGTCACCCGCGCGCGTACCCTCGCCGTGCGAGACGCGGTTGGGCGGCAGCGGCCCCCGCACGTGGACGATCCCGCAGCGGTTGGGCATCTCGTCCTCGTTGACGTACTCCGACGTGTTGTAGTAGTCGACCGAGTGGACGATGCGCAGGTAGAGCAGGAGCTTGTCCAGGACCTGGGGGGACAGCGGGGACGTCACCAGGGTCCTCGTTGGTGTCCCCGTGTCCTTGGTGACGCTCCCCGCGTCCCCACGTGTCCCCACATCCCCATGTCCAACCTTGAGCAGCTTCTCATGGTGACACTTTGTCACGATGACCCTTCCCATGTCCCCATGTGTCCCCATGTCCCCGTGTCCCACCTTGAGCAGCTCCTCATGGTCCTCCATGGTGCCACCTTGTCACCATGACCCTCCCCATGTCCCCACGTGTCCCCATGTCCCACCTTGAGCAGCTTCTCATGGTCCTCCATGGAGCCATCTCATCACCATGACCCTTCCCATGTCCCCATGTGTCCCCATGTCCCATTGTCCCACCTTGAGCAGCTTCTCATGGTCCTCCCTGGTGCCACCTTGTCACGATGACCCTCCCCACGTGTCCCCGTGTCCCCATGTCCCACCTCAAGCACTTCTCATGGTCCTCCATGGTGCCACCTTGTCACAATGACACTACCCATGTCCCCACGTGTCCCCATGTCCCACCTTGAGCAGCTTCTCATGGTGACACCTCGTCACGATGACCCTCCCCATGTCCCCATGTGTCCCCATGTCCCACCTTGAGCAGCTTCTCATGGTCCTCCATGGTGCCACCTTGACACCATGACCCTCCCCATGTCCCCACGTGTCCCCTGTCCCACCTTGAGCCACTCCTCATGGTCCTCCATGGTGCCACCTCGTCACAATGACCCTCCCCATGTCCCCATGTGTCCCCATGTCCCCATGTCCCACCTTGAGCACCTTCTCATGGTGACACTTTGTCACGATGACCCTCCCCACGTGTCCCCCCGTGTCCCACCTTGAGCAGCTCCTCATGGTCCTCCATGGAGCCACCTCATCACCATGACCCTCCCCATGTCCCCACGTGTCCCCGTGTCCCCCCCGAGTCCCACCTTGAGCAGCTTCTCGTCGCGCTCCACGGTGACCTCGGCGGGGTGGCCGTCGCGCGGCGCCTCGTCGGCCGCGTCCCCGCTGCGCCCCAGCAGCTCCTCCTCCTCGGCGCTCACCTCCTCGATGAGGTAGTCGGTGATGTGCTTGAGCACCGGGTTCTGCGACGGCGCCGCCTGTGGGGACAGCGCGGGACGGGACGGGGACAAGGGGGAGCAAAGAGGGGTCAACGGGGACCGTCAGGGCCAACGAAGACCAAAAACGGCCAATGAAGAGCAAAAACGGCCAATGAAGACCCAAAATGGCCAACGAAGACCAAAAACAGCCAATGAAAACCAAAAACGGCTAACAAAGACCCAAAATGGCCAACGAAGACCAAAAACAGCCAATGAAGACCCAAAACGGCCAACGAAGACCAAAGACAGCCAACGAAGACCAAAAACAGCCAACGAAGACCAAAAACGGCCAACGAAGACCAAAAACGGCCAACGAAGACCCAAAACGGCCAACGAAGACCAAAAACGGCCAATAAAGACCAAAAACGGCCAACGAGGACCAAAAACGGCCAATGAAGAGCAAAAACGGCCAACGAAGACCCAAAATGGCCAACAAAGACCAAAAACAGCCAATGAAAACCAAAAACGGCTAACAAAGACCCAAAATGGCCAACGAAGACCAAAAACGGCCAATGAAGACCCAAAACGGCCAACGAAGACCAAAGACAGCCAACGAAGACCAAAAACGGCCAACGAAGATCAAAAACGGCCAACGAAGACCAAAAACGGCCAACGAAGACCAAAAACGGCCAACGAAGACCAAAAACGGCCAACGAAGACCCGAAACGGCCAACGAAGACCCAGACAGGTCAATGGGAACTGTGATGGGGTCAAGGAGGACCAAAAACAGCCAATGGAAACCAAAAATGGCCAACAAAGACCATGATGTGGTCAATGGGAACCAAAAATGGCTAGCGAAGACCAGAAATGGCCAATGAAGACCAGAATCAGCCAATGAATCCCAAGATGGGGTCAATGAAGACCAAATACGGTCAACAAACACCAGAAATGGCCAACAAAGACCAAAAACGGTCAACGAAGACCAGAAATGGTCAACGAAGACCAAAAACGGCCAATGAAGCCCAAGACGAGGCCAACAGAGAGCAGAAATGGCCAACGAAGACCAAAAACTGCCAACGAAGCCCAAGACGAGGTCAACAAAGACCAGAAATGGCCAACAAAGACCAAAAACGGTCAAGGAAGACCAGAAATGGCCAATGAAGCCCAAAACGAGCTCAACAAAGAGCAGAAACTCACCCCGACGGTGGCGGTGGCGGCGGCGGCGTCCCCGTCCCCGGCGGCGCCGGGCGCGCTGGGCGCGTTGGCGGCCCCAGCGGCGGCGCCGTCGCCGTCGGCGCGGGCGCCCCAGAGCTGCGCGCGCCCGTCCAGCGCGTGCACCAGCTTGGCCGCCAGCTTGATGTCGTTGCGCACCACGGCGCGGTGCTGCGTGAGGCCGTTGACGTTGCGCACGCGCCGCGTCAGGTCGCGGTTCACGCCGGGGCTCAGCTCGCAGTCCCGGAGCTGCGCGGGGCGCCCGCCGCGTCAGCCCGAAATGTGCGGAAACGGGCCCAAAATGGCCCCCGAATACCCAAAATGGCTCCCGAGTGCCCCCGAATGGCCCCGAGAAAAACAAAATGGCTCCCAAATGCCCCAAAATGGCTCCCAAATGCTCCAAAATGGCTCCCTAATCTCCCCAAAACAAAATGGCCCCCAAAGCCCCCCGAATACACGGAAACGGGCCCAAAATGGCCTCCGAGCGCCCCAAATGGCCCAAAATGACTCCCAAGTGCCCCAAGAAAAACAAAATGGCTCCCAAACACCCCAAAATGGCTCCCCAATGCCCCAAAATGGCTCCCAAACTGTCCCCAAAACAAAATGGCCCCCAACGCCCCTCGAATACATGGAGAAGGGCCCAAAATGGCCCCCAAACACCCCAAAATGGCTCCAAAATGCCCCAAAATGGCTCCCCAATGTCCCTAAAACAAAATGGCCCCCAATGCCCCCGAATACACGGAAACAGGCCCAAAATGGCCTCTGAGCGCCCCAAATGGCCCCGGAAGAGCCCCAAGAAGAACAAAATGGCTCCCAAACACCCCCAAATGGTCCCAAAATGGCTCCCTGATACTCCAGAATGGCTGCCCAATGTCCCCAAAACAAAATGGCCCCCAAACGCCCCCTGAATACAGAGAAATGGGCCCAAACGGCCCCCAACTGCCCAAAATGGCTCCCAAGCACTCCCAAGAACAACAAAATGGCTCCCAAATGGCCCAAAATGAGTCCCCAATGTCCCCAAATGGCTCCCCAATGTCCCCAAAACAAAATGGCCCCCAACGCCCCCCGAATACACAGAAACGGGCCCAAAATGGCCCCGAATAACCAAAATGACTCCCAAGTGCCCCAAGAAGAACAAGATGGCTCCCAAATGTCCCAAAATGGCTCCCAAATGTCCCCAAATGGCTCCCAAACACCCCAAAATGGCTCCCCACTGTCCCCAAATGGCTCCCAAATGCCCCAAAATGGCTCCCCGATGCCTCAAAATGACTCCCCAATGTCCCCAAAACAAAATGGCCCCAAAGCCCCCGAATACACAGAAACGGGCCCAAAATGGCCCCGAATAACCAAAATGACTCCAAGTGCCACAAGAAGAACAAGATGGCTCCCAAATGTCCCAAAATGGCTCCCAAATGTCCCCAAATGGCTCCCAAACACCCCAAAATGGCTCCCAAACTGTCCCCAAATGGCTCCCAAACTGTCCCTAAAACAAAATGGCCCCCAACGCCCCCGAATACACGGAAACGGGCCCAAAATGGCCTCCGAGTGCCCCAAATGGCCCAAAATGACTCCCAAGTGCCCCAAGAAGAACAAAATGGCTCCCAAAGACCCCAAAATGGCTCCCCAATGCCCCAAAATGGCTCCCAAACTGTCCCCAAAACAAAATGGCCCCCAACGCCCTCGAATACATGGAAAAGGGCCCAAAATGGCCTCCAAGTGCCCCAAATGGCTCCCAAGTGGCCCAAAATGGCTCCCAAATGTCCCCAAATGGCTCCCAAATGCCCCAAAATGGCTCCCAAACTGTCCCTAAAACAAAATGGCCTCCAGCGCCCCCCAAATACACGGAAACGGGCCCAAAACGGCCCCCGAATACCCAAAATGGCTCCCAAACGCCCCAAAGGCCCCAAAATGGCTCCCCAATGTCCCCAAATGGCTCCCAAATTGTCCCTCAAACAAAACGGGCCCAAGCGCCCCCCAAATACATGAAATCAGGCCCAAAATGGCCCCCGAATACCCAAAATGGCTCCTGAATCTCCCCAAAATGGCTCCCAAACTGTCTCCAAAACAAAATGGCCGCCAACGTCCCCCGAATACAGGGAAACGGGCCCAAAATGGCCTCCGAGCGCCCCAAATGGCCCAAAATGACTCCCAAGTGCCCCAAGAAGAACAAAATGGCTCCCAAAGACCCCAAAATGGCTCCCCAATGCCCCAAAATGGCTCCCAATGCCCCAAAATGGCTCCCAAACTGTCTCCAAAACAAAATGGCCGCCAACGCCCCTCGAATACACGGAAATGGGCCCAAAATGGCTCCCAAGTGCCCCAAATGGCTCCCAAGTGGCCCAAAATGGCTCCCAAATGTCCCCAAATGGCTCCCAAATGCCCCAAAATGGCTCCCATACTGTCCCTAAAACAAAATGGCCTCCAGTGCCCCCCAAATACAAGGAAACGGGCCCAAAATGGCCCCCGAATATCCCAAATGGCTCCCGAATACCCCAAATGGCTCCCAAATGCCCCAAAATGTCTCCCGAACGTCCCCAAAATGGCTCCCAAACCGTCCCCAAAACAAAATGGCTCCCAAATGCCCCCAAATTGCCCCAAAACGTCCCCCTGCGCCCCTGGATGGCCCCGCCCCCCGGGATGGCCACGCCCCCGCGATGGCTCCGCCCCAGATGGTCCCACCCCTCGGGATGGCCCCGCCCCCCGGGGATGGCCCCGCCCCCGGATGGCTCTGCTCCTTGGGGTGGCCCCGCCCTTCAGCACGCCCCTCGAGATGGCCCCGCCCCCCGGGGATGGCCCCGCCCCCTGGATGGCTCCGCTCCTTGGGATGGCCCCGCCCCCGGGGTGGCCCCGCCCTTCAGCACGCCCCTCGAGATGGCCCCGCCCCCCGGGATGGCCCCACCCCTCGGGACACCCCAGGGGATGGCCCCGCCCCCGGGGTAGCCCCTTAAGCCCCGGGATGGCCCCCAAAGCCCCACGTTGGCTCCGCCCCCGGGATGGCCCCACCCCTCGGGATAGCCCCGCCCCCATGGATGGCCACGCCCCCTGGTTGGCCACGCCCCCCGCACTGGCCACGCCCCCCGCACCCGGATGTTCTGCAGGCTCCAGCAGATCTCCTTGATGCTGATGGCCCCACCCCCCCGGGATAGCCCCGCCCCCACGGCCACGCCCCCTGGCTGGCCACGCCCCCTCGCGCTGGCCACGCCCCCCGCACCCGGATGTTCTGCAGGCTCCAGCAGATCTCCTTGATGCTCTTGGCCCCACCCCCCCGGGATAGCCCCGCCCCCCGGATAGCCCCGCCCCCATGGATGGCCCCGCCCCCCGGATAGCCACGCCCCCCGCACCCGGATGTTCTGCAGGCTCCAGCAGATCTCCTTGATGCTGATGGCCCCGCCCCACCCCGGGATAGCCCCGCCCCCACGGATGGCCACGCCCCCCGCGCTGGCCACGCCCCCGCGCTGGCCACGCCCCCCGCTGGCCACGCCCCCCGCACCCGGATGTTCTGCAGGCTCCAGCAGATCTCCTTGATGCTGACGCTGCGGTCGAAGGTGACCCAGCCCCGCCGGAAGAACCTGCGGGGACGGCGCCGTGTCCCCAACATGTCCCCAAGGTCCCCAAGATGTCCCCAAGGGGTCCCCGGGGTGTCCCCAAGGTCCCCAGGGTGTCCCCAAAGTCCCCAAGGTCCTCGGGGTGTCCCCAAGATGTCCCCAAGGTCCCATCGGGGTCCCCGGGGTGTCCCCAAGGGCACCGCCACGTCCCCAAGGGGTCCCCATGATGTCCCCAAGGTCCCCAAGGGCCCCGGGGTGTCCCCAAGGGCACTGCCATGTCCCCAAGGGCACCGGCATGTCCCCACAGGGTCCCCGGGGTGTCCCCAAGGGTCCCCAAGGACCCCGGGGTGTCCCCAAGGGCACTGCCATGTCCCCAAGGGGTCCCCAAGGTCCTCGGGGTGTCCCCAATGTCCCCAAGGGCCCCGGGGTGTCCCCAAGGGGTCCCCAAGGCCCTCGGGGTGTCCCCAAGGGCACCGCCATGTCCCTAAGGGGTCCCCATGATGTCCCCAAGGTCCCCAAGAGCCCCGGGGTGTCCCCAAGGGCACCACCATGTCCCCAAGGGGTCCCCAAGGTCCTCGGGGTGTCCCCAATGTCCCCAAGGGCCCCGGGGTGTCCCCAAGGGGTCCCCAAGGTCCTCGGGGTGTCCCCAAGGGCACGGCCACATCCCCAAGGGCACTGCCATGTCCCCAAGGGGTCCCCATGATGTCCCCAAGGTCCCCAAGGGCCCTGGGGTGTCCCCAAGGGGTTCCCAACATCCCCATGATGTCCCCAAGGTCCCCAAGGGGTCCCCAAGGACCCTGGGGTGTCCCCAAGGTCCCCAAGGGCCCCGGGGTGTCCCCAAGGGCCCCGGGGTGTCCCCAAAGTCCCCGTGCCCCCAGGGTGTCCCCAAGTTCCCAATGGGGTCCCCAGGGGTGTCCCCAAGGTCCCCAGGGTGTCCTCAAGGGCCCTTTGATTTTCCCAGGGTGTCCCCACAGTGCCCCCAAGGTCCCCAGAGTGTCCCCAGGGTGTCCCCAGGGTGTCCCCAAGGTCTCAATGGGGTTCCCGAGGGTGTCTCCAAGGTCCTTGGGGTGTCCCCAAAGTCCCCAGGATGTCCCCAGAGTGTCCCCAAGGTCCCAACGGGGTCCCCAGGCGTGTCCCCAGGGGTGTCCCCAAGGTCCCCGCGGTGTCCCCAAGGTCCCCAGAGTGTCCCCAAGGTCCCAATGGGGTCCCCGGGGGTGTCCCCAAGGTCCTCGGGGTGTCCCCAAAGTCCCCAGGATGTCCCCAGAGTGTCCCCAAGGTCCCAACGGGGTCCCCAGGGGTGTCCCCAAGGTCCCCGCAGTGTCCCCAAGGTCCCCAGAGTGTCCCCAAGGTCCCAATGGGGTCCCCGGGGGTGTCCCCAAGGTCCTCGAGGTGTCCCCAAAGTCCCCAGGATGTCCCCAGAGTGTCCCCAAGGTCCCAACGGGGTCCCCAGGCGTGTCCCCAAGGGGTCCCCAAGGTCCTCAGAGTGTCCCCAAGGTCCCCAGAGTGTCCCCAAGGTCCCAATGGGGTCCCCGGGGGTGTCCCCAAGGTCCCCAGGGTGTCCCCAGAGTGTCCCCAAGGTCCCAACGGGGTCCCCAGGGGTGTCCCCAGGGGTGTCCCCAAGGTCCTCAGAGTGTCCCCAAGGTCCCAACGGGGTCCCCAGGGGTGTCCCCAAGGTCCTCAGAGTGTCCCCAAGGTCCCCGGGGTGTCCCCAAAGCTCCGCCCCCCCCCCAAGCCACCTACCGCCGCTCGGGCTGCGGTTCGGACAGGGCGACGCGCATGAAGCCGGGGTAGCGTTTGCAGAGCTGCGGGGAACAGGCGGCGTCAGGGTGTGATGGGAACAGGCGGCGTCAGGGGGTTGTGGGAACAGGCATGTTGGGGTGTTGTGGGAAGAGGGGGCATCAGGGTGTTGTGAGAACAGGCGTGCTGGGGTGTTGTGGGTACAGGCGCTGTCAGGGTGTGGTGGGAACAGGCACGTTAGGGTGTTGTGGGGACAGACCATGTCAGGGTGTCGCGGGACAGTCGCGTCGGGGTGTTGTGGTAACAGGTACGTTAGGGTGCTGAGATAGGTGGTGTCAGGGTGTTGTGGGACAGGGGCGTTGGGGTGCTGGGGGGACAGGCAATGTCAGGGTGTTGTGGGAACAGGCATTTTGGGGTGTTGTGGGTAGAAGGGGCAGCAGGGTGTCACAGGAACAAGCCCATTGGGGTGTTGTGGGGACAGCATCGGGGTGTTGTGGGAACAGGCACGTTAGGGTGTTGCGGAGATAGCTGATATCAGGGTGTTGTGGGAAGAGGGGTGTCACGCGAACAGGCGCATCAGGGTGTCAAGGGAACAGGAGCGTCAGGGTGTTGAGGGAACAGGCGTGTAGGGGTGTTGCGGGAACAGGCGCGTCGGGGTGTTGTGGGAACAGGCGCGTCGGGGTGTTGTGAGAACAGGCGCATCGGGGTGTTGTGGGAACAGGCGTGCCGGGGTGTTGTGGGAACAGGCGTGTCGGGGTGTTGCGGGAACAGGCGCGTCGGGGTGTTGTGGGAACAGGCGTGTCGGGGTGTTGCGGGAACAGGCGCGTCGGGGTGTTGCGGGAACAGGCGCGTCGGGGTGTTGCGGGAACAGGCGCACTCACGGCCACGATCTCGGCGTGCGAGATGTTGGGCGCGATGTTGCGCATGAACAGCGAGCAGGTGCGGTGTAGCGCCCGCGGCTTGGCCTCCCCCGCGCCGCCTGTCGCGCCGCCGCCTGTCGCGTTGCCGCCTGTCGCTGGTGCCGGCGGTGCCGCCCCCCCGCCGGGGGCGGAGCCGGGGGTGGCGGCGGCGGCGGCTGTTCCCCCGCCGGCGGCTGTTGTTGTTGTTGTCGTCGCGGCGGTTGTTGCGGCGGCGGTGGCGGGCGGAGGGGGCGGGGTCGGCGCCGGGGGCGTGGCCCCCTGGGCGGGGGGCGGGGCCGGGGGCGGGTCCCGGGGCGGCTCCTCCTTCGGCTTCTCCTCTGGGGGGGGCACAAAGGGGAGGGGTTAGAGAGGGAGGGGCCATAGGAGGAGGGGCTATAGGAGGGGGAGGGGCTATAGGAGGGGGAGGGGCTATAGGAGGGGGCTCCATATCCCCCCGTCCCCCACATTCCTCCATGTCCCTCCATGTCCCCCCATTGTCCTCCCATGTCCCCCCATTGTCCCCATGTCCCCCATTGTCCCCATGTCCCCCCATTGTCCCCAATGTCCCCATTGTCCCCTCATTGTCCCCATGTCCCCATTGTCCCCATTTTCCCATGTCCCCAATGTCCCCCCATGTCCCCCTGTCCCCATGTCCCCCATGTCCCCCATTGTCCCCGTTGTCCCCCCATTGTCCCCATGTTCCCATTGTCCCCATGTCCCCATTGTCCCCGTTGTCCCCCATTGTCCCCCATGTCCCCATTGTCCCTATTGTCCCCCATGTCCCCCCATTGTCTCCATGTCCCCCCATTGTCCCCCATTGTCCCCATTGTCCCCCATGTCCCCATTGTCCCCGTTGTCCCCCCATTGTCCCCATGTCCCTATTGTCCCCCATGTCCCCCATGTCCCCCCATTGTCCCCAATGTCCCCATTGTCCCCATGTTCCCATTGTCCCCATGTCCCCATTGTCCCCGTTGTCCCCCCATTGTCCCCCATGTCCCCATTGTCCCCATTGTCCCCTCATTGTCCCCAATGTCCCCATGTCCCCCGTTGTCCCCCCATTGTCCCCATTGTCCCCATGTCCCCATTGTCCCCATTGTCCCCATTGTCCCCGTTGTCCCCAATGTCCCCCCATGTCCCCATGTCCCCCATTGTCCCCCCATTGTCCCCATGTCCCCATTGTCCCCCATGTCCCCCGTTGTCCCCTCATTGTCTCATTGTCCCCATTGTCCCCATTGTCCCCATGTCCCCATTGTCCCCCATGTCCCCTCATTGTCCCCATTGTCCCCATTGTCCCCCATTGTCCCCCATTGTCCCCATTGTCCCCCATGTCCCCATTGTCCCCCATGTCCCCATTGTCCCCGCTGTCCCCGCTGGCACCGGGCGGGTTCCGGCCGCCCTCGTCGCCGCTGTCGCTCTCGGAGCCGCTGCCGTCGTCGTCGCTGTCGTCGCCGCGCGGCCGCTTCCGGGGCGGGTCCCGGGCCTGGGGGCGGGGCCGGCCTCAGGGGGCGGGGCCGGCGCGGGGGGGCGGGGCCAGACCCGGGGGGCGGGCCCGGACATTGGGGGAGGGGCCAGACAGTGGGGGAGGGACCAGACATGGGAGGGTGGGGCCAGACATGGGGGTGGGGCCAGGCAATGGGGGCAGGGCTAGACATTGGGGCGGGGCCAAACATTGGGGGTTGGGCCAGACATTGGGGGTGGGGCTACACATGGGGGTGGGGCCAGACAGTGGGGGGGGCGGGACTAGACATGGGGGTAGGGCCAGAGACAGGGGTGGGGCCAGACGGGGGGAGGGACCAGGCATGGGGGGTGGGACCAGACCCAGGGGGTGGGGCTAGACATGGGGGGCGGGGCCAGGCATGGGGGCGGGGACAGACACTGGGGGTGGGGTTAGACATGAGGGCGGAGCCAGAAATTGGAGGGTGGGGCCAAACAATGGGGGTGGGGGGCAGGGCCAGACACAGGGGGCGGGGCCAGACACGGGGTGGGGCCAGACATGTGGGCGGCTCCGGACACAGTGGGCGGGGCCAGACATGGGGGCAGAGCTAGAAAATGGGGGCAGGGCCAGACATGGGGAGGCGGGCCCAGGCTGTGGGGGTGTGGCCAGACTGTGGGGGCGGAGCCAGATGCCGGGGGGCGTGACCGGGGGACATCGGGGGCGGGGTCTGGGCTGCCCTGAGCCCTGGGGGGAGGGGCCAGGGGGGCCTTGTTGAGCAGAGGGGCGGAGCTTTGTGTGGGAGGGGCTTGTTTGGAGGGAGGGGGGATTGATTAGGGGAGGGGCTTGTGCAGGGGGTGGGGCTTGTTGGGTAAAGGAGGGGGTTGCCCTGAGGGGGCGGGGCTTGCTCGAAGGGGGCGGGGCTTAATGGAAAGGGGCGGGGCTTCTCAATTGGAGGGGATGGGGTGGAGGGGGCGTGGCCTCGCTGGGGGCGGGGCCTTGGGGGCGTGTCCCACCTTCTTGGGCTCCTTGTCAGGCTCCTCCTCCTTGTGGCCTTTCTCCTCCTCCTCCTCCTCCTCCGGCCCCTTCTTGGCCTTGTCCTCCGCAGGCTCCGCCCCCTCGGCCTGGGGGCGGGGACAGTGTCATGGTGGGGGGGGGGGACACCCGGTGGGGAGGAACAGCCGGGGCAGGAGGAACACCCTAATGGGGAACACCCTATGGGAACAGGCGACAGGGGGAACACCCTATGGGGAACACCCTATAGGAAACACCCTATGGGGAAGAATCGGCCTGGGGGAACACCCTTTTGGGGAACACCCTTTTGGGGAACACCCTATGGGGAACACCCTATGGAAACACATGGCAGGGTGAACAGGCGGCGGGGGGAACACACGGCGGGGGGAACACCCTATGGGGAACACCCCATGGGAACAGCCGGCGGGGGGAACACCCTACAGGGAACACCCTATGGGAACACCTGGTGGGGGGAACAGGCGGCAGGGGGAACACCCTATGGGGAACACCCTATGGGAACACCCCATGGGAACACCCTACTGGAACACCCGGCAGGGGGAACAGGCGGTGGGAGGAACACCCTACGGGAACACCCTATGGGAACACCCCATGGGAACACCCGGCGGGGGGTACAGGCGGTGAGGGGAACACCCTACACGAACACCCCAATGGAACACCCTATGGGAACACCCCATGGGAACACCCGGCGGGGGGAACACCCTATGGGGAACATCCTATGGGGAACACCCGGCAGGGGGAACAGGCGGCGGGGGGAACACTCTAGGGGAACACCCCATGGGAACACCTGGCGGGGGAAACAGGCGGCAGGGGGAACACCCTATGGGGAACACCCTATGGGGAACACCCTATGGGAACACCCCACGGGAACACCGGGCGGGGGGCACAGGCGGCGGGGGGAACACCCCACGGGGAACACCCCATGGGAACACCCAGCGGGGGGAACACCCTATGGGGAACATCCTACGGGGAACACCCTATGGAACACCCCACGGGAACACCCGGCGGGGGGTACAGGCGGCGGGGGGAACAGGCGGCGGGGGGAACACCCTATGGGAACACCCGGCGGGGGGTACAGGCGGTGGGCACACCCGGACCTTGGCGTCACCGTCGCGGCGCTCGGGGGGGCCGCGGGGGTCGTCGCGGCGCTCGGGGGGGCCCCGTTCCGGCCCCTCCTCCTCCTCCTGCTCCAGCACCCGCAGGTCGGTGTCGGTGCCGCCCTCCATCTTGATCACGGCTGCGGGGAACGGGAATGAACGGGAATTCCGAGCGGGAACGGGAATAATATGGGAATTCCCAGGGGGATCCCCAGGGAACGGGGATCCCGAGGGAGCGGGAACGGGAATTCCGAGGGGGAACGGGAATTCCCACGGGAAATCCCCAAGGAACGGGGATCCCGAGGGAGCGGGAACGGGAATTCCAAGCGGGAACGGGAATAATATGGGAATTCCCAGGGGGAAGCCCCAGGGAACGGGGATCCCGAGGGAGCGGGAACGGGAATTCCGAGCGGGAACGGGAATAATATGGGAATTCCCAGGGGGAAGCCCCAGGGAACGGGGATCCCGAGGGAGCGGGAACGGGAATTCCGAGCGGGAATGGGGATTCCGAGGGGGAACGGGAATTCCCATGGGGAATCCCCAGGGAATGGGGATCCCGAGGGAGCGGGAACGGGAATTCCGAGTGGGAATGGGAATTCCGAGCGGGAACGGGAATTCCCATGGGGATCCCCAGGGAACGGGGATCCCGAGGGAGCGGGAACGGGAATTCCGAGTGGGAATGGGAATATGGGAATTCCCACGGGGAATCCCCAAGGAACGGGGATCCCGAGGGAGCAGGAATGGGAATTCCGAGTGGGAATGGGAATATGGGAATTCCCACGGGGAAGCCCCAGGGAACGGGGATCCCGAGGGAGCGGGAATGGGAATTCCGAGGGGGAACGGGAATTCCCACGGGGATCCCCAGGGAACGGGGATCCCAAGGGAGCGGGAATGGGAATTCCGAGTGGGAATGGGAATATGGGAATTCCCACGGGGAAGCCCCAGGGAACGGGGATCCCGAGGGAGCAGGAATGGGAATTCCGAGCGGGAACGGGAATAATATGGGAATTCCCAGGGGGAAGCCCCAGGGAACGGGGATCCCGAGGGAGCGGGAACGGGAATTCCGAGCGGGAACAGGAATTCTCACGGGGATCCCCAGGGAACGGGGATCCCAAGAGAGCGGGAATGGGGATTCCGAGCGGGAATGGGAATTCCGACAGGGAATCCCCAGGGAACCGGGGGGGATCGGGAGGGGGGAATCCTGAGGGAGCAGGAATTACGAGGGAACGGGGATTACAACAGAACGGGAATTCCGAGGAGGGATCCCGAGGGAATGGGAATTCCAAGGGAACAAGGATCCCGACAGGGAATCCCAAGGGAATGGGGAATTCCAACGGAAGAGGGGAGTCCCGACGGAACAGGGGAATCCCGAGGGAATGGGGGGATCCTGAGGGAAATGAGCAGGAAAAGGGAAGAATTCTGAGGTCAAGGGTGTGGAAAAGGGGGATTCCTGAGGGAAAAGGGGGTGACAGGGGGGATCCTGAAGGAAAATGGGGCAGGAAGGGGGTGAGGGGGGAGATTCCAGAACAAAACAGGGTGGAACCGGGATAAGAGAGGGGTTCCGGGTGGGAAAACAGGGATAAGGGGGGAGATTCCAGGGGAAAAACTGGGATAAGGGGGGGGTTTGGAACAAAGGAGGGGACCGGGAGCAGGTTTCCAAGCGGGAAATAGGGAGTCGAGCGGGAAACTGGAGCGGGAAGGGAATTTTGTGCGGAAAAACGGGATTGGGGATTGGGTTTGTGCGGGAAAATGGGATTAGAGACACAATTTTGTGTGGAAAAGTGGGATTAAGGACCGGTTTTGTGCGGAAAACTGGGAACAGGCACCAATTTTGTGCAGAAAACTGGGAACAGGCACCAATTTTGTGCAGAAAACCGGGATTAGGAGAGAAACGTGTAATAAAATATGGTGTTAAATGCAATTTTCCGCATAAAATTGTGTTTGGAGAAGAATTTTGAGGGAAAAAATAGGATTAATGATGGAAAAGGTGATGGAATCAACGGGTTGTGTGCGGAAAACGCTGTTCCCGAGCGGAAAATGGGATAAATGGGGATTTTCCGGGCGCGCGCCGGGTGTTGCCGCCGCCTGTACCGGCGTCGAGGGTCTTGATGATGGCGGGCGCGCGGTCGATGTCCAGCAACAGGTTTTCGAACCACCCGTTGTCCAGCAGGTACAGGAAAACGTTCAGGCGGTTGCGCAGCGCCGCCTGTGCCTCCTGCTTCCGCTTGCCGGCCTCGTCCGGGTGGTACTTGGAGCGGAACCTGTTGCGGGAACAACACCCGGACGGGGGTCGTTTGTCACCCGCGCGCCGGGTGTAGTGGCCCCCGCGCCGGGTGTAGGGACCACCGCCGCCCCCCAACACCCAACACCCGGAAGGGCGTCCGGGCCGCGATTCCGGCAGGGAAAACCGAAGGGGGGGGCTCGGAAAAGCGGCCCCGCGCGCAACCGGAAGCGGCTCATACCTACCATGGCCCCTTCCATCGGCCGCTTTCCTGACCGTTTTTCCCATTTTTTACTATTATTAGCATTATTTTTTAACGCAAACGTTCGCGGCTGGAAATCCACCCGGAAGGGGAAAAAAAAAAAAATGGGAAAAAACACCCTGAAAAAGGGGCCGGAACGGCGCCGGAAGGCTCAAAAATAAAACAACAAACGCGCGCGGGGGTCCTGCCTGCTTCCTGCCGACTGTTGTCGCTAGCGGCCGCATTGTGCGCGGCGCCGGCCCTGGCTGTCTGCCCGCGGGGGTTTTGGGGCCGAACGGGCCGTTTTGGGGAGCGGAGGCAATCGGGGAGGTTTGGGGAGGGTTTTTTGGGGTGTTTTGGGGTGTTTTTTGGTGTTTTTGTGTGTTTTTTTTGGTTATTTTTGGTGCAGGTTGGCGGACGTCCGGAGGGCGCCGGGCTCTTCCGACGGAAGGGGGAGAAAAGGGAACGGTTAAAATGCGCGTGGAGAGAGCAGGAAAACAGCAAAAAACAGCCAAATCCCCCCAAAAACAGCCCCCCGCCCCCCGCCCCACCCCCCAACCCCCCTGCCGCTGTAGCCCCCCCCCCCTTGGAGGACCAACCCCCCTCAGTGCTGAAGGGAGCGGCTGTAGCCCCCCCCTTGGAGGACCAACACCCTCTCATTGTTGAGGAGAGCGGCTGTAGCCCCCCCCCTTGGAGGACCAACCCCCCTCAGTGCTGAAGGGAGCGGCTGTAGCCCCCCCCTTGGAGGACCAACACCTTCTCATTGCTGAGGGCAGCGGCTGTAGCCCCCCCCCTTGGAGGACCAACCCTCCTCAGTGCTGAAGGGAGCGGCTGTAGCCCCTCCCCCCTTGGAGGACCAACACCCTCTCATTGTTGAGGGGTCCGACTGTTGCCCCTCCCCCTTGGAGGACCAACCCCCCTCTGCGGCTGTAACCTGCCCCTCCATCTGAGGAGAGCGGCTGTAGCCCCCAGCTGGGGGGACCGACCGCTCCCCAGCGCTGTTCGGCTGTAGCCCCCCTTGAAGGACCCCCCGCTCCTCAACACGGAGGGGTCCGACTGTTGCCCCTCCCCCTTGGAGGACCCAGCGCTTCTCCGTACTGAGGCGTTCGGCTGTAGCCCCCTTGGAGGACCCACCACTTGGAGGATCTCAGCGTCAAGCGGTGTGACTGTTGCCCCCCACCCTTGGAGGACCTACCACTGCTCAATGCTGAGGATTGTAGCTGTCACCCCTGGCTTTGGGGGACCTACCAGTCCTCAATACTACGGAGCGCGACTGTAGCTCCCCTTGGAGAACCCCCCACTCACTCCTCAGCTCCAAGGGGTCCGACTGTTGCCCCCCAGAGGATGTACCACTCCCCAAAGCTGAAAAGAATTCAGGTGTTGTCCCTGCCACCTTGGAGGACCCACCACCCCTCAGCACTGAGAAGTCTGACTGTTGCCCCCCCTTGGAGAACCTACCACCCCTCAATGCTGAGGGGGGTTCAGGTGTTGTCCTCCCCACCTTGGACGACCTACCACTCCTCAGCACTGAGGAGTTCAACTGTTGCCCTCCCTCTTGGAGGACCTACTACTCCTCAAACGCTGAGGTGAGTTCAGGTGTTACCCCCCCCCTTGGAGGACCTACCGCTCCTCCGCTCCACCTGTTGCCCCCCCTCGGAGGACCTACCACTCCCCAATGCTGAGGGGAGTTCAGGTGTTGGCCCCCCCTCTTGGAGGACCTACCACCACTCAGCTCCAAGGGGTCCGCCTGTTGCTCCCCCCGTGGAGGACCTACCGCTCCTCTGCTCCTCGGCTCTGCCTGTCGCCCCCCCACCTTGGAGGACCTACCACCCCTCAATGCTGAAGGGAGTTCAGGTGTTCTCCCTGCTACCTTGGACGACCTATCACTCCTCAGCTCCGGCTGTCATCCCCTCCTTGGAGAACCTACCACTACCCAATGCTAAAGTGCGTTCAGGTGTTACCCCCCCACTCTTGGAGGACCTACCACTTCTCCACTCCTGAGCTCCGCCTGTCACCCACGTCTTGGAGGACCTACTACCCCTCAACACTAAGGGGAGTTCAGGTGTTGTCCCCACCACCTTGGAGGACCCACCACCTCTCAATGCTGAAGTGAGTTCAGGTGTTACCCCCCCACTCTTGGAGGACCTACCGCTCCTCTGCTCCTCAGCTCCGCCTGTCGCCCCCCCACCTTGGAGGACCTACCACTCCCCAATGCTGAAGTGAGTTCAGGTGTTAGCCCCCCCATCTTGGAGGACCTACCGCCCCTCAACACTAAGGGGAGTTCAGGTGTCGTTCCCCCCACCTTGGAGGACCTACCGCTCCTCCGCTCCGGGGCTCCGCCTGTCGCCCCCCCCAACCTTGGAGGACCTACCGCTCCTCCGCTCCGCCTGTTGTCCCCCCCTTGGAGGACCTACCACTACCCAACGCTGAGGAGAGTCCAAGTGTTGTCCCTGCCACCCTTGGAGGACCTACCGCCCCTCAACACTAAGGGGAGTTCAGGTGTCGCCCCCCCCACCTTGGAGGACCTACCGCTCCTCCACTCCTCAGCTCCGCCTGTCAACCCGCTCTTGGAGGACCTACCACCTCTCAACACTAAGGGGAGTTCAGGTGTCGTTCCCCCCACCTCGGAGGACCTACCACTCCTCCGCTCCGCCTGTTGTCCCCCCCTTGGAGGACCTACCGCTCCTCCGCTCCGGGGCTCCGCCTGTCGCCCCCACCCCTTGGAGGACCTACCGCTCCTCCGCTCCGGGGCTCCGCCTGTCGCCCCGCCCACCTCGGAGGACCTACCACTCCTCGTCCTTGTGCGCCAGGAAGAAGTCCTGCATCTGCTGCCGCCGGAAGTCGACCTTGTAGTCGTGGTAGCGCTTGACGGCCTCCGTCTCGTCAACCGCGTCGTCCAGCGCCAGCAGGAACTCCTTGAAGCTCTTGAGGGCCGGGGGGGCCAGGCCCACCTCCACCTCCGCGATGCTGCCCAACCTATAGGGGAACGTATAGGGAATGTATAGGGAACGTACGGAAAATGCATGGAAAACATATGGAAAAACATGGAGAAGATGTATGGGAAATGTATGGGGAAATGTATGGGGAAAGACATGGGAACAGTCTGGAATGGCAGCCCCACGTCCACCTCCGCGATGCTGCCCAGCCTATAGGGAACGTATAGGGAACGTATGGAAATATATAGAGAACATATAGGGGATGTATGGGGAATGTATGGGGAAATGTATGGGGAAATGTATGGGGAAAGACATGGGAACGGTCTGGAATGGCAGCCCCACCTCCACCTCCGCGATGCTGCCCAATCTATAAGGGAACGTATGGAAAATGTATAGGGAACGTATAGAAAATGTATGGAAAACGTATGGAAAACCATGGAGAAGATGTATGGAGAAATACATGGAGAAATGTATGGGGAAAGACATGGGAACAGCCTGGAACGGCAGCCCCACCTCCACCTCCGCGATGCTGCCCAACCTATAGGGAACGTATAGAGAACGTATGGAAAATGTATGGAAAACGTATGGAAAATGTATGGAAAACGTATGGAAAAACATGGAGAAGATGTATGGAGAAATACATGGAGAAATGTATGGGGAAAGACATGGGAACAGCCTGGAATGGCAGCCCCACGTCCACCTCCGCGATGCTGCCCAATCTATAGGGGAACGTATAGGGAATGTATAGGGAATGTATGGAAAATGTATGGAAAAACATGGAGAAGATGTATGGGGAAATGTATGGGGAAAGACATGGGGAAAAACATGGGAACAGTCTGGAACGGCAGCCCCACCTCCACCTCCGCGATGCTGCCCAACCTATAGGGAACGTATGGAAAATGTATGGAAAACGTATGGAAAACGTATGGAAAAACATGGAGAAAATGTACGGAAAACCATGGAGAAAACGTATGGAGAAATGTATGGGGAAATGTATGGGGAAAGACATGGGAACAGTCTGGAATGGCAGCCCCACCTCCACCTCCGCGATGCTGCCCAACGTATAGGGGAATGTATAGGGAATGTATAGGGAACGTATGGAAAATGTATGGAAAATGTATGGAAAACCATGGAGAAGATGTATGGGAAATGTATGGGGAAATGTATGGGGAAAGACATGGGGAAAAACATGGGAACAGCCTGGAATGGCAGCCCCACGTCCACCTCCGCGATGCTGCCCAACCTATAGGGGAACATATGGAAAATGTATGGAAAACGTATGGAAAAACATGGAGAAGATGTATGGAGAAATACAGGGAAAAATGTATGGGGAAAGACATGGGAACAGCCTGGAATGGCAGCTCCACCTCCACCTCCGCGATGCTGCCCAACCTATAGGGGAACGTATAGGGAATGTATAGGGGACGTATGGAGAATGTATAAGGGAAGGGATAGGGGAATGGATGGGGAAACGTGTGGGAACCGCCCGGAATGCCGTGTCCGCCCCCATGACCCCGCCCCTCGAAGCTCCGCCCCCGAGGCCCCACCCCCAGGAGCTCCGCCCCATGTCCCCAGAGCTCCGCCCCATCCATGAAGCTCCTCCCCCGTGCACACGAAGCTCCGCCCCCAAAGCTCCCCCCTCGTGTACCCAAAGCTCCGCCCCATCCATGAGGCTCCGCCCCATGTCACTGAAGCTCCACCCCCACGTCCATGAAGCTCCGCCCCCGAGGCCCCACCCCCAGGAGCTCCACCCCATGTCCCCGCCCCCGAGGCTCCGCCCCCACACCCATGAAGCTCCGCCCCAAGTCACTAAAGCTCCGCCCCCCATGTCCATGAAGCTCCACCCCCGTGTACCCGAAGCTCCGCCCCATGTCCCTGTGTCCCCGCCCCAAAGCTCCGCCCCCAGGAGCTCCACCCCCACGTCTCTGAAGCTCCGCCCCCACATCCATGAGGCTCCGCCCCCATGTCCATGAAGCCCCGCCCCCAACGACCCCCCCGAAGCTCCGCCCCCATGTCCATGAAACTCTGCCCCATGTCCCTGAAGCTCCGCCCCCACGTCCCCTCGGCCCCGCCCCCCGGAAGCCCCGCCCCCCGGGAGCTCCACCCCATGTCCCCGCCCCCAGGAGCTCCACCCCATGTCCCCGCCCCCCGGGAAGCTCCTCCCCCCGGGAAGCTCCTCCCCATGTCCCCGCCCCCCCGAAGCTCCGCCCCCCGGGAGCTCCACCCCATGTCCCCGCCCCCCGAAGCTCCGCCCCCCGGGAGCTCCACCCCATGTCCCCGCCCCCCTGGAAGCTCCTCCCCCCAGGAGCTCCACCCCATGTCCCCGCCCCCCCAAGCTCCGCCCCCCGGGAGCTCCACCCCATGTCCCCGCCCCCGGGAAGCTCCTCCCCCAGGAGCTCCACTCCATGTCCCCGCCCCCGGGAAGCTCCTCCCCATGTCCCCGCCCCCCCAGGAAGCTCCTCCCCCGGGAGCTCCGCCCTTGGCCCCGCCCCCGGGAAGCTCCTCCCCATGTCCCCGCCCCCCCCCGAAGCTCCGCCCCCCGGGAAGCTCCTCCCCATGTCCCCGCCCCCCCCCCGAAGCCCCGCCCCCGGAAGCCCCGCCCACCTGGCCTGGATGGGCAGCACGTGCTGGGGCAGGACGTGGACGTCCGGGTGCCCCCAGGGCTGGGGGGGGCCGTAGGTGGGGCCGGCCCCGCCCCCTCCCCCGTAGGGGACGTCGTAGCCCCCCCCGTGGTAGGAGGAGTCAGAGCCGTGGTCGTCCCTGGGGGGGGTGGTGACAATGGGGACAATGGGGACAATGGGGGGACATGGGGGGACATTGGGGACATTGGGGACAATGGGGACAATGGGGAGACATGGGGACAATGGGGACAATGGGGGGACATGGGGGGACATGGGGACATTGGGGACAATGGGGACAATGGGGACAATGGGGAGACATGGGGACAATGGGGACAATGGGGGGACATGGGGGGACATTGGGGACATTGGGGACAATGGGGACAATGGGGAGACATGGGGACAATGGGGACAATGGGGGGACATTGGGGACATGGGGGACAATGGGGACAATGGGGACATGGGGGGACATTGGGGACATGGGGGACATGGGGGATATTGGGGGACATGGGGACATTGGGGACAATGGGGACAATGGGGAGACATGGGGACAATGGGGACAATGGGGGGACATGGGGGGACATGGGGACATTGGGGACAATGGGGACAATGGGGACAATGGGGAGACATGGGGACAATGGGGACAATGGGGGGACATGGGGGGACATTGGGGACATTGGGGACAATGGGGACAATGGGGAGACATGGGGGGACATGGGGACATTGGGGACATGGGGGGACATGGGGGATATTGGGGACATGGGGGGACATGGGGGATATTGGGGACAATGGGGACAATGGGGACATGGGGGGACAATGGGGACAAGGGGGGGACATGGGGGGACATTGGGGATATTGGGGACATGGGGGGAGATTGGGGACATTGGGGACGTAGGGGATATGGGGGGACATGGGGGGTCATAGGGGACATGGGGGGACATTGGGGACATGGGGGGGGACATTGGGGACATTGGGGGATATTGGGGACATTGGGGACATGGAGGGACACAGAGGGACGTGGGGACATGGGGGACATGAGGGGACATTGGGGGACATTGAGCACATTGGGGGACATGGGGGGACATTGAGACATGAGGGGACACAGGGGACACGTTTTGGGGGACACGATTTAGATGGGGACATTTTGGGGGGGGGGGTTCGGGGGGGGGCTGCATTGGGGGGTGCCATGGGCTGGGGGGGGGGGGGACATGGGACCCATGGGGGGGGGGTCACAGGAACAGGGGGGCCCGGAAGTGGGGAGGGACCCCGGGGGGTCATGGGAACCACTGGGGGTGTCACCCAGGGGAGGTGTCACCCGCAGGTGTCCCCTGGGCGGGGGGGGTCACATGCAGGGGGGTGTCACTCGGGCTGTCATCCGCGGGTGTCACCGGGGGGGGCGGGGGGGTTGTCACACCCGGGAAGGGGTGTCACCTGGGGGGGGGGGGTTGTCACCACGCGAGGGTGTCACCCTAGGGGTTGTCACCCGGAGGGGGATTGTCACCCAGCTGAGGGTGTCACTCAGGAAGGGGTGTCACCCCGGGGGGGGGGGTTGTCACCCGGCTGGGGGTGTCACCCAAGGGGTTATCACGCCCAGGAAAGGGTGTCACCCGCGGGATTGTCACCCGGAGGGAGGTTGTCACCTGGCCAGGGGTATCACCCAGGGGGTTGTCACACCCCGGAAGGGGCATCACCCGGGAAGGGTGGTCACCCAGGGGGGTGGTGTCACCCAGACGAGGGGTGTCACCCGGAGGGCGGTTGTCACTCGGCCAGGGGTGTCACCCAGACGAAGGTGTCACCCAGGGGGTTGTCCCACCCGGGAACGGGTGTCACCTGGACGGAGGTTGTCACCCGGCTGGGGGTGTCACCCAGGGGGTTGTCAGACCCGGGAAGCGGCATCACCGGGGAAGGGGTGTCACCCGGGGGGTTGTCACCTGGAGGGAGGTTGTCACCCGGCCGGGGGCATCACCCAGACGAGGGTGTCACCCAGAGGTTTGTCCCACCCGGGAAGGGATGTCACCCCCGGTGGGTGGTGTCACCCAGACAAGGGGTGTCACCCGGAGGGGGGTTGTCACCCAGAGGAAGGTTGTCACCCGGCGGGTTGTCACACCTGGCCGGGGCTGTCACCCGGAGGGGGGTTGTCACCCGGAGGGCGGTTGTCACCCGGGGAATTGTCACCCAGAGGGAGGTTGTCACCCGGCGCGCGGTTGTCACCCGGAGGGCGGCGCTCACCAGTCGCGGCGCAGGCGCTTCTGGGGGGGGCTGAGCTCGTGGCGGGGGGGGGGCGAGAAGCGCTCGCGGCGGCTGCGCTCGTAGTCGCGGTAGTCGCCCCGGCTGCGCCGCTCGCGGCCCCGGTCCCACTCCCTGCGCCGGGTGACACAACAGTCGGACCACCCCCCCCGCCGGGGGCGCCCCCCCCTGCTGTGTCACCCCCGCCCCCCCCCGGCCGCGCACCGGTCGCTCCAGTCGTCGCGGCGACGCTCCCGGCCCCGGTCCCACTCCCTGCGTATTGAAGGGGAGGGGGGGGGGGGACACAACAGTCGCGACCGACCCCCGCGGCGGCCGGGGGTTGTGTCACCCGCCCCCTGTCTCGCACACGCGCGCGTCCGGCTGTTGCCGCCCCGTCACCCCCCGTCGCCCACCCGGGTCCCTTGCGGGGGTAGCAACAGTCAGACCCCGCAGTGACCGTGTGTTGTGTCACCCCCAGCGTGTGGCTGTTGTGTGTCCTCACCCCCTAGCGCGGCTGTTGTGTCTCCTCCTGCCCCCAACGTGGCTGTTGCAGCCCCCACGCGGCTGTTGTGTCCCGGCCCCACGCTGTTGTTGTTTCCCTATCCCGTGCGACTGTTGTGTGTGTGTGTGCGTGTGTATCCCTACAGCTGTTATGTACCCCTGTGCGCATGTACTATATATATATCTATTACAAATGTGTGTCTTTGTACGTCTGTATCTATGTGCGGTTGTTATGCGCGTCTACATATGTGTCTCCACCCGTGCGACTGTAGCGCGTGTGCGAGTCCCCACGCGGCTGTTGCGTGCCTGTGTGTGCGCGTCCCCGGACAACTGTTGTGCGTGTGTGAACGTCCCCACGCGGCTGTTGTGCATCTGTGCGTGTCTACGTCCCCGTGCGGCTGTTCCCCTGCCCGCACAGCCGTTCCCCGCCTCGCGCGGCTGTTCCCCCCGCCCCACGACTGTTCCCCCGCGTGTGGCTGTTGCCCCATGTGGTTGTTCCCCCGTACGCCTGTTGTTCTCTCCCATGCAACTATTCCTTCCTGTGCGCTTGTTCCCTGACCCGGCTGTTCCCCCCATGCGACTGTTCCCCCATACAGCTGTTCCTCCCTGTGTGCGGCTGTTCCCCCTTCGCCCGTGTGGCTGTTCCCCTGCATGTAGCTGTTCCCCCGTGCGGCTGTTCCCCCCCGTGTAGCTGTTCCTCCCCACGGCTGATCTCCCCCCATGGGGTTCCTCCCATATGACTGTTCTCCCGTGCGCCTGTTTCCCCGTGTGGCTGTTCCCCTGCCCATGCGTCTGTTCCCCTGCCTGTGTGGCTGTTCCCCCGTGCGCCTGTTCCCCTGCCCGGGCGGCTGTTCTGCCCCATGCGGCTGTTGCCCTGCTGTGCGGCTGTTCCCCCATGCGCCTGTTCCCCTCTATGTGGCTGTTCCCCTGTGCGCCTGTTCCGCCTTGTAGCTGTTCCCCTCCATGGGCTGTTCCCCCCCACGCGGCTGTTCCCCCCGGCTCGTGCGGCTGTTCCCCCATGCGCTTGTTCCCCCCCGTGCGCCTGTTCCCCGTTCGCCTGTACCCCCTGCGCATGGCTGTTCCCCTCCCATTCGGCTGTTCCCCCCCGTGCGCCTGTTCCCGGTTCGCCTGTTCCCCCATGTGCCTGTTTCCCCCACACATGGCTGTTCCCCCCCCGTTCGCCTGTTCCCCCGTTCGCCTGTTCCCTCTCCGTGTGCCTGTTCCCCCATGTAGCTGTTCCTCAGTGTGGCTGCTCCCCCCTCGCCCGTCCGCCTGTTCCCCCCCCGTCCGCCTGTTCCCCCGTGCGCCTGTTCCCCCCGTTCGCCTGTTCCCCTGTGTGCCTGTTCCCCCGCACATGGCTGTTCCCCTGCACAGCTGTTCCCCCCCATTCGGCTGTTCTCCCCCATTCGCCTGTTCCCCCCCGTTCGCCTGTTCCCCCCGTCCGCCTGTTCCCCTCCCATTCACCTGTTCCCCCTGGTCCGCCTGTTCCCCGTTCACCTGTTCGCCCCCGTCCGCCTGTTCCCCTCCCATTCGCCTGTTCCCCATTCGCCTGTTCCCCCATGCGCCTGTTCCCCCCCATTCGCCTGTTCCCCCCGTCCGCCTGTTCCCCCCGTCCGCCTGTTCTCCCTGGTCCGCCTGTTCCCCCGTTCGCCTGTTCCCCCTCCGTGCGCCTGTTCCCCCTCCATTCGCCTGTTCCCCGTCCGCCTGTTCCTCCCCCGTCCGCCTGTTCCCGTCCGCCTGTTCCCCCCCCCAACAGGCGCACCGGTCGCTCCAGTCGTCGCGGCGCCGCTCCTCGCGCTCCCGGGATCTCTCGTAGTCGCTCCGTTCCCGCCGGAACTTGTCCCGGCGCCGCCGGTCGTACTCGTCGTCACTGTCACCCATCGCGGGGGGGGCGGGGGGCTGCGGG